>NW_024385209.1:0-175048 GCF_016835505.1 Polypterus senegalus
AATTTTCAAATTAATTGGATTTTGCTTTGACTTCAAAGTCTAAGCATGTCAAGGAGACTTTGGCCCAACAGCCCTTAATTGCAGACTTGTTTTTGAGCTCATCTTCAGTTTCCACAGTATCCTGTCGTTTTGACAGCCAGTTTCATATTGGAAAATGAGCTGGGTGTCACGTATGCAGACTCAATCTGGACAGCGTGTGACGCTCAATGACTCGATAGCTGTGTCTCATTGACCACCACACACATTAGGATTTGCAGGGGTGAAGGGTTACCGACTCACTCACAACTTCTCAGCACAGTTTTAGATTTCCTTTGGCAATCAAAATGTAAAGGCAACTTCCCTTTAACATCGGTACCCTTGAGCGGTCCTATCACTTCTCCATCTGGTCTTCCTGTCAGTTGTATCACTTCCACTAAATTCTTCATTTCTTGAGTAAGAAGAACCTATCTTGCTGGCCTCAAATCCAGGTCAACACCGTATCGTTAACCATATAAGACCCCAAATCCTAACAGCGTTAAGTCAAATCCACACTGAGACTCTGCTCCCCACCTGGCGTTGAACGTCTCTTTGACATCAATGGTGACCCCTCAAGCCTGTTGGTTTTGCCAGCCTTTCCTGACTAATGTGTACACGCTCAGTGGTACACCTACCCGACTTTTGCTCCAAGTTATTTCTAAATTTACATTTTATATTTTGGGCTGATTTCTTTATCCTAATTTGTGATACAATTTGTTCCATTTCAGTTCTCACAGAGAGAAGACCACACCTATGAATTTATTTCCTGGTGAGTCCCATGGGATGTCGCACTACACAGGCTGGATGTCATCGGTGTGTTTGCCTCCACTCTCCACGAGTTGTAAATAAAGGTGATGGCTGAAAAGTCATGTAGTGTGACGTGTAGCCAACCGAATGAGGCTCGATTTCCTGGCGTCTCCTCTTGTTTGTCAAACTTCATTTTTGTTAGAACTAAACACACAAGGACTAGGAGGGTACATAGAGGTGTGCAAATCTCAACAAAATACCAGCCAGTGACGTTAGAGAAACCATTGGAGTATCATACCTGAAAAAATGACAAACCGTCTTTGCCACACTGATTTGTTCTACCATTCATCCAATGCCAGTTTGATCTCCTAATATGCGACCATTTTATGGACAAATCTTCATTTATGTAAATCTTACGGATGTATTTTGTGATCTTCTCTGGAATCGTTTACCATCCTCAGATCTTTTTTCCACCCCTCACTACACAAAGACTTTTTTATAATCAATTTTCTTCTACCGGATTGGGCGATTTTGTAAATAGCATTGATTTACTGCCGTTCTTGTTTATCGGTGTGACATCGCGGCAGGATTCATACATTAAAGTCCGTGTTTGCTTGTTGTACCGTAATAGCGGTTTGTTATCTTTAGTTATCAATACAATACCCTTTACCGTTTTACTTCCTTAGCTTACAGTCTGATTTTTATTTTCCTAGTTTGCCAATCGATCTTTTGTGTTCTAGTGATGTGTGGGTTAGCGGACGAGTCTGAAGTGTGTCAGGCTGATGGGTCACTGCGAGGTTTACCGTTGAGCGTTGTGAGTTTGACAGATTTGTATAACAAAAGGTAAAGAAAAACAAGACTGGGAAATGAAGAGCTGAAGGGTCAAGACCAAGAAGTTGAGATATGTGAGGCTGAATCCTGACTATTTAATGTCCTTCCCTTATCTCACTAGTAACTCATTTATTAATTTCCACTTCATCGTACTCACTTTCACATTTCTGATGTCGTCCTTTAGCTATGACTGGCATTAAGGCTGTGGGTGAGAAATGCAGGGAGTAGAAAGAGCTGCTGATGATGATGATGATGGAAGGGGCCAATATATCTGTGATGGAGGTGATGAAGAACCATCTACTGATGGAGGTGAAGGTTGTGGATGTCGATGAGCGAGAGAATGCAGGTCTGGCTGGTGCGGAGGTTGAAGTGTGCATAACCAGGAAGGAGGCTTAATGGCTGGATTGTAGGAGGAGTAAAACAGGTTATGGAGTGGAGATGTCAACCCGGGGACAGAGTTTGTGTGGGGGCTGTTGGCATGGGTGCTGTTGGATGGTCTGGTGCAGTCCTGACCTGGTCTGGCCTTACTGAGGACTGGTGGATTTAGAAGGCATTGAGACCCTTCACTTTATTGAGTTGGAGATTTCATTCATTTCATTTCAATCAACACTCAACAACCATAATAACAAAGTGGAAACGTGTCCTCAGAAAAGTTTGAACATTTATTAAACAAAATCAAATACATTCCTAAATTATTCTGACCCTTTGTTGTGATACTCATGTGGTGCTCAGGTCCCTCCTGTTTGCTTAGATTCTCCTTGGGATGTTTCCAGAACTCGATTGAAGTCCACCTGTGGAAACCTGAATTCACTGGACATCATTTAGAAAGGCAACAGGTAACTGTGTATAGAAAGTCTCATAATTCACACTGCATGGCAGGAAAAAACTCGACCATGAAGTCCAAGGAACTCTGTAGACCCCAGGATGAAATGGGGATGTGGGCAAATCAGGGCTGGGATCAAACAATCTGTAAAGATTGGAGTGTTCCCAGCAGAACAGGGGCTTTGAGAATTTTGAAATGGAAGAAGTTTGGAGCCACCACTCAGTCCTTTGACAGACTTCCTGGTCGTCTCTACAAGTTTTGCATATCTGGATGTGAACAAAATGAACCTGTTCTTCATCTCAAACTCCTTAAGATTGGATGGGAAGCATCTGAAAACTTCCATCTGTGGGGTTTAAGCCCAGGCCACTCAAGGACACTCTTGTCCGGAAGCCCTCCATCATTGTCTGGCTGTTTTCTTCAAGTCATTGAACTGTCAGCCCACTCTGCAGCAGGTCTTCTTCAAGGACCTCTGTGCTTGGCTGCAGTCCTTCTTCTCTTCATTCTGTCCCATCTCCTGGCCCCTGGCATAATGCTCCACCTCCATACTTCATCTTATGTCTATTAGGGCAGGTGATGAGCAGTGCCTGCTCTTGGTCTCTGAGTCTAATCACACCAAAGAGTCTCTTCATGCCCTCAGAGTGCCTTCAATTAAACACTTAACCATGAACACTAGACTGATGGAGTCATTTTGAGATGGTCATCCTTCTGACAGAGTCTTCTGTCTCAGCAGAGGACTTATAGAAGCTCTCTTAGTGTGACCATTTGGTTCTCAGTCACCTCCTGACCCAAGACCCTTCTTGTCCAGTAACTCAGTTTGGCTAGTCAGCAAACTCTAAGTAGAGTCCTGGTGGCACTAAATGACTTCTGTGTCTCCATTTCTGAGGCATTGTGCTCCTGAAGACACTTGTAAGTGTTAGAAATGGTTTGATCCCACAACCCTGATCTCCATCTTACCAGAATGTGATCATGGTGGAGGTCTACAGAGAGCTCTTTGGACCTCATGCAGTGTGATGTAATACCTTCTAGACACAGAAACACGACTGACTTCCTAAACCACCGTCACTCAGTTCAGTGGTGGACTCCAGTGAAGTTCTGGACACGTCTCAAGGTGATAGGATTGACCAGGTGCAGTTCAGAGTGACACAAGAAGGGGTCTGAATACGTCTGGGAGGGAGAGATATTAGTTTGTGATTTTTAATAAATGTATTAACCGTTCTATTAACACATCTTCACGTTATCATGATCAGTTATTAAATGTTGATTCAATGGCCAAAAATGGGAAATTCATCCATGAAAAGTTAAATTCACAATAAAGTGTTTAGAAAGAGTCTGAAGACTTTGTCACTCCAGTGTATTTTGAGATATGACACTTAAATTGAGACATGGTGGCGCACAGCACTGCTGCATTCCAACACTCCTCACCACCACCCTGATTAGTACAGACCTTCACATTGTGTCAATCACTCCTCGTTGGTGGGTTAAAAATCTGGATACATTACAAACTCCTGTTCTTCTGCTGCACTGTTTGTTAGGTTAGCTCAGTTCATATTTTTCCCATTTATTATATAGTGCCTTTTTGTCACTACAGGCATTTGTAGCAATAAAATACATTGCATTTTCATTCCAACAGATGGTGCATCATTTTACTACTACAAATATTTGTGGCCTCCATTTTGTGCCATCTGTTGGAATGACAGAGACATAGCAGCTGGACAGACACACAGACAGACCGTCCTTTTATTAAAGTGCATGAACTCTATTCTTGTATTTAAATTGCACTTCATATCACTCTCTGCAAAAAGAATTTCTTGAAGTCTGACATTAACAAGTCAGTAAGTTTACAATCAAACTGGGAAATTCAAAATGATGTTGTAAACTTGAATAAAGCGATAACATCTCATGATGTGACTCAGAGCTACAGAGTTACTGAGCTTCAGTCTTCCTGTCTGGGCTGCCAGGAGAAGCTCCTCAAGACTCGCTATTTGATTGGCGAGATTCTTTCTTTCTTTCTTTCTTTCTTTCTTTCTTTCTTTCTTTCTTTCTTTCTTTCTGCCATTATTGATTTAGTCTCATGCTTATTTATTGTTCAGTTCCTGTGTTGCCTGTTTACATGTTTACCACTCAATCCTTTTATGCGTAGCGTCTTCAGTCAGTCAGTCAGTCATTCTCCAACCCGCTATATTGAACACTGGGTCACGGGGGTCTGCTGGAGCCAATCCCAGCAACACACGAGCAAGGCAGGATATGTAGCGTCTTTCTTTACTAATTTTTGAGCGACACTCATGATATCAGACTACCGAGGCGACATGCGGCCTTTCCTAATTTTCCCTTTTATTTAAATCTCTTGCAGAACTAGACCTGACCACGAGATGGCAAAAGCGCACCTCTCCCATGTACCCGCAGTCGAGGAGGAACACAAGAGTGCCACTTCGAGGGTGTCAGGTTCAGCTGGCCGACTGGCCACGAGGAGCTCCGCCACAAGTAGGCACTTCATTGCTCAGCTGTCAGACTGTCAAACCTGCACAGCACAAGGCGGAGGTGAGCACAAAGACATGAACTCATGAGGGTCTGTGCCAGGGCCGGATTAAGACCCTTAGATTCCCTAAGCATTAATTAATGTTGGTGCCCCTTACACTAGTAATTCAAAATATTAAAATAATAGCAAACTAGAAAATAAAATTTTATTTTATTATCGAAAATTCGAAATTAAACAAAACATACTCATAAACATATACATAAACCTCTCATATTTAAGGATGTTTTAGGTCTCAAAGTGACTACAAAGTGGCTTAAATGGCTACAAATATTAATTTTATCTGCCATTATTCTAAGGACTAATTATCAATCTCCCACAAAACCTGTAGAAATTGACTTTAACCCCAAAATTGATTTAAAATTTATTTTGTCGGCACTGCTTTTCAATAAAGATCTGATAGCATTTTTATCATTACTTGAAGAGAAAATTGCATCCGAAATTTTACAAATCTTAACGTTTGGGGTCGATTTTAAAGGTTTTTGAAATATATGGTTTTCTTATTGACATGAAACCGTAGATTTACATTTTGATTATTAAATTTATTTATGGCTTTTGCATCAATTTACCAAATCTATTTAAAATCTTCTTAGTACAAGATTTGAAGAATATTTTGTGAAAATTTTGTTAATAAATCTTTATTAGTAAAAATGTTATAAACAATTTTAACCAATAGTAATCAGCTGTACGATTTTCACTTTTACATAATGTAAATGAATTTAAAAATATGCAAGAATAGAATTAAATAGACTTACCAGAATATTTTTTCCTCAAACTAGGATATTTTTTTTTTTTTGCTTAAAACAGAAAATAACACTTTCTACGCACTAGAAATTTATTTTAAGTTGAATAACAGATAATTCCGAAACACAACAATTATGTGATAATAATTTTAATCAACTATTAACTATTATTTAAAAATATGAAAACATATTGTTTTGAATCAATTATTTTCACAATATTTTGACATAACATGGCGTTTAAGGAATCACCATGAAGGAATTCCCCATCGTAGATGGCACTGGTATGCTGAACACACTGTGTAAGGCTAGTCTACTAACAGTGCGGCATAAGGGAGAATACAGGGAGACATTATTCATTTTTCATTCAATTTTGAAAATGGCTATGAATTAAATTAATTTATGTGATAAATTCGGCCATGAAAAATTTTTGTGGTGCCCCCTTTACCCTTGATACCTAAGAATGTGCTTACTTAGTTTTTATGGTTAATCCAGCACTGGTCTGCACAGATTCTCTGATTTTCGTCTCACTTTCTAGTGTCGCATGCCCAAGTACCCCTCACTGTGGACCTGGTTGGGGTCGTGTCTGCAGCACACTCACATAAATGACATTTGTTGATGATAGATGACACGTGTTGTATAAATAGATGGTGAATATCTACAGTAGAGTGTTGATTCTCAACCCATCGATATTGACAGACCTGAGTGGTTAAGGGCAGGACTAAGGCGGGATAAATGGCAATCAAAGTCAGCGTCAGCAAATCATTTTCTTGCTATAACAGCCCGCCTACTCTGCTCCAGTCTGCGGCATTAGGCTTTTCGAATAATCCATGAGTAATTTAGGCGCCGGACCGGCTCATTACCTCACATACTGTCATATCTCCCCGAAGCCAACTACAGTTGTCTAGAAGTGCAGTGCGCAAAAATAAATACATATATAAAATAGAAAGAAACAATCAAATGGAATCACGTAAATGGTGCAGGCGCAGTCACACTCTGAAGTTCATGGCGTGTTTGTATTTGTGACTTTCAAACTGAAGTCAAAGTCACCTGCGATCTCCATAACCTGCCTGGTCAATTGTAATAACCTGAAGGTGCGTTCAACGGTTGGACCAAACCTGCGCTCCTCCTTCACCCCCACCCTCCCCGCAGTGCGCGTTCCCGCTGATCTCAAAGCGCAGCACCGGACTAAACCAATCGGGCACTCTGTGAAGCCGCGCTACACTGAGACTTAGCGGAGTGGCGTCACGTGAATAGCCGTCTGCTTCCAGTCGAGGAGCTCAGTCGGTGCTGCGATCTCAAAGTGTCCGCCATTACACCAGACGGCTGAGACAGTCCAAGGTTTTGTGCGCACACTTGGGAGATTTAAGGAGCACCGATAAGCGATCAAGGAGAACATCAGTGATGGAGACACCGAGGAAGAGCGACATCTACAGAGAGTGTCTGTGACTATTATGGGATGGCTTGGAAGAGAAAGTCGGCTGAGCAAGAAGGATCACTTGAGCTGGACGAGTGGCGCAAATCTGTAAAACTTGAGCTGCTGAATAATGCACGATATCACATTAAAATCTCTCGATCATTTTTTTATTATTACATCTTGCCTGAAGAAAGGACGGAGTTTCCTCAAAAGTTTGCATATCGTAATTTTTTATTTAGCCAATAAAGGTGTCATTATACTTACATGTAGAGTAGTGTGTTAAGAAGTTATGAAAAGAATAGGAAACATTTAAAAATAACGTAACATGATTGTCAATGTAATTGTTTTGTCAGTGTAATGGGTTTTGCTGTCATATATGCATATCTACATCTGTCATATAGATGTCATATCTACATATATACAGATACATACATACATTCCACACCATATATATATATATATATATATATATATATATATATATATATATATATATATATATATATATATATATAAACATTACAGTACAGGCCAAAGTTTGGACACACCTCCTCATTCAATGTGTTTTCTTTATTTTCATGACCATTTACATTGGTAGATTCTCACTGAAGGCATCAAAACTATGAATGAACACATGTGGAGTTATGTACTTAACAATGAAATAACTGAAAACATGTTTTATATTCTAGTTTCTTCAAATAGCAGAGTGAAGGCAAAGGGGCCAACAAAGGGGCTAAACACCTCTGGGAACTCCTTCAAGATTGTTGGAAAACCATTTCGGTTACTACCTGTTGAAGCTCATCAGAGAATGCCAAGGTGTGCAAAGCAGTAATCAGAGCAAAGGGTGGCTGTTTTGAAGAAACTAGAATATAAAACATGTTTCAGTTATTTCACCTTTTTGTTAAGTACATAACTCCATGTGTTCATTCATAGTTTTGATGGCTTCCTGAGAATCTCATGAAAATAAAGAAAACATTGAATGAAGGTGTGTCCAAACTTTTCCGTACACTTTTATATATATATATATATATATATATATATATATATATATATATATATATATATATATATATATATATATATATATATATAGTGATAAATAAAGTCTTTCAAAAATAGAAAGATTTGGGGATCGTCCCATATATTCGTCAGACAAAGTGAAAAAATGGTTGATTCAGAATGACTTTTCAGTACAGAATAGATGAAACACAGTAACAAAATGGAGTTTAAATAACAGATGGGATGATGGGAGAGAAATGGTTGGCAGAAGTGCGATTGGAGGGGACCACAGAAAGCGTCATGTGAGTAGACAGGAGTAGTTGGTGTGGAACCGAGTGATGTCATTGGTGGGAACGGTGATGTCATCGTGGCCATTTGGAACTGAAAATGGATGGGTTTATTTTCTTCCAGTTTTCTGTAGGTAGAAATAGATTCAGGTAAGTACCACGTGATAAATCCTTGTCCTCGATTTCACTCACCTTTGGGCTCTTTGACTGCCTCCAACTTCTGCGTGTGTGACATGACCCCTCCTCAGCCCAGACCCATCCGGTCGAGGCGACCTGCACGAGTCTTGAATCCGGGAGAGACATCTGTATTGCCTCAAGGAACCCCTACGATAGAAGTAGCAGCTAAAAGCGATATGTTGGAGATCAAAAACCACTTAGTGACAGAGTTGACTCGATGAAGGGACATCCACTGAAAAGCGGCATGGTCCGTCACCAGAGTAATTCCAGCCCCAATAGTAGTACCTCAACGATGCAATAGCCCTTAATCGCAGACCTCTCGCTCCACCGCAGCATACTTCATCTCACGGTCCAGCAGTTTCCGGCTCAGATACATAGCAGGGTGTTCAGCACCCTCGACACATTGGCTCAACCACGGCAATCCTGTGGCTGATGCATCGGTCTGGAGAATAAAAGGAAGAGAAAAGTCAGGGATTTTTAATAAAGGTGCTGATGTAAGGGCCAATTTCAAAGTCACAAATGCTTTATCTACTGTCATCCCATCACCACTTTTATAGGTGCCCGTTTCTTTGTCAAATTAGATAAGAGCAGCAATTCTGAGAAATGTGGCACAAAGCGATGATAGTAACCAGCTAATCCCAAAATGCCTGCACAGCGCTTATTTATCGGACGGGGCCAATTTATGATAGCATCAATTTTAAGACATTGTGGTTTCACGACCCCCACTAGGTAGCCCAAATATTTGGCTTCTCTCAATCCAAAAGACATTTCTTTGGGTTATACAGTCTACAGCACCAGTGTGGAAAGTACGTTTTCACCTGCCATACATGATCCTTCCACGTGCTGGAATGTGACAAACGTCATCTAGGTAAAGCGACAAATAAATTGTGGGGCCATAGCAGTGTATCTACCAGGCGTTGGAAGTAGCTGGCCGTCAAACCAAAGGAAGGACCGGTACTGCCAATGTCGCTAAGAGTGCTAAATACGTTTTTTCTTTTGCAGAATCCGTTAAAGGAATTTGCCAATACCCTTTGTCATTCAAGGGTGTTAGGAATTGGCGCTTCCTGGCTGATCGAGCAGATCATCCACTCCTGACATCAATCGCATCAAACTTGGAGACCCGATTGAGTTCGAAAGTCATTACAGAACCTCAGAGCCATCGGGCTTAAAACTAGAACAATTGGACTGACCAAGGGCTTAGCTTTCTTCGATAACCCTAAATCCAGCGATGACGCCTAATTTCCAATTCCACTTCGCTTTCTTTGCCTGGGAGTCTTGAAGGTCTCTCTGACAATCACTCCAGGGTCCGTAATAATATAGTGTGCAATCAGCGCAGTCGTCCAGTAATTCATCCACCACCTCGGTACAGACAAGATAGCCTTTTGAGGATCTTGTCGCTGTTCTAGAGTCAGAATTGGAACCAAAATTAAGTTTGGCACAGGACATAAAAAGTGAACTAGGCTGTCCGGAGGAGGGATCGGGTTCCCCTTCCACGGTTTCAGCAAGTTGATATGATATACTCTTTCGTCGGTCGACGATTAGGTTGTTTAACTAAATAGTCACGAGACCTTCTTTCTTTAATTTCATACGGTCCTTGCCAATGAGCTAATAATTTATAATGGGAGGTTGGGACTAATACCATAACACGATCACCCGGACAAATTCCAATGGTGGTGTTTTCTATTATAATAACGTTGACTGTGCTGCTTGCGCTTTTCTAAATTCTCTTTTAGGATAGGTCTGATCTTCTCTAGTCTATTGCGTAATTGCGTGAGCATATTCAAGAATATTTGAAGTAGGGAGTACCTCCTCCTCCCATCCTTCTTTTAACATGTCCAAAAGCCCCCTGGGTTGTCTTCCGTATAATAATTCAAAAGGAGAAAACCCTGTTGAGGTTTGAGGGACTTCCCAATAGGCAAACAAAACAAGAGGAAGCAACTGATCCCAGTTTCTTCCGTCCTCGTTAACTACCTTGCGTAACATCTGTTTTAACGTCTGATTAAAACGCTCAACCAATCCATCAGTTTGGGGATGATAAACCGATGTTTTCAGATGTTTTATCCTGAGTAATTTGGCCACTTCCTGAACGTTTCTGAAGTGAAAGGAGTCCCTTGATCTGTTAAGACCTCCTTGGGGATCCCAACACGTGCGAATATCCCTACTAATTCCCGTGCGATATTTTTGAATTAGCTGAGCGCACGGAACAGCTTCTGGAAAGCGAGTGGCATAATCTACTAGAACTAGAATATATTTAAAACCTTTTAACGAGGGTTCTAATGGACCAACGAGATCAATACCAACTCGTTCAAACGGGATGTCAATCAGGGGAAGGGGAATAAGAGGAGCTTTAGACCTTCTGGGTATCTGGCGAAGTTGACACTCCGGGCATGAAGTGCAAAATCGCCTGACCTCCTCATTAACTCCCGGCCAATAAAATCTGAGTTTTATCCTCTCCAAAGTTTTTCGAGCCTAAATGAGCTCCTAGAAGGTGGTATGTGCTGAAGCACATCACATACGCGAAAAATGCGGAATTAACAACAAAGCCCGCACTTCACCCTCGTGTTCTGCCACTCTATATAATAAATCATTTTTAATTACAAAGAAGAACGCATCGGTGGCATGGGATCTAGGTTTGTATAACCGTCAGTAGATACTACTGCATTTCTAGCATTTTTTAATGAATCGTCATTCCATTGTTCTCTTTTAAATGACGACTATGGAGTTAATAGGAACTGGGGACGCTAAGTTTTGTATAGGATCTCTTCGAGTTCAATGGGAGGGGCTACTGTCTCTACGCCTTCTCATCGACTGTATCAGCTCCCGCAGAGGACGATGGGACATCAAAACTTTTGCACTGGGTACCCATATGGATCCGTGCTACTGAGGGACATGGCGTGGAGGCAGTCGGAGCATTATTCTCCATCACTAAGCCCAAATTCTTATTAGATGCAGTTACGTTATTACCGCTGTTAATTTTATTCCAATCTCTTCCTAATATGACTGGAAAAGGGGGATCGGGTAATACGTACAGCTAGCCATACTGGTTAATTTATGAGCTACTTGATATTACACACCTGAATGTTTTATAATATTTAATATCCCCATGTATACATTTTAGACTGGTTTTCCCTTGAGTCCACTGTTGCGAATGACGTCGGGTAGCAACAATGGAAATGTTACCCTGAATCAAACATTGCCCTTACCTTTCTGCCATTTATAATAACTGCACCTGTACATGGAAGAGACAGAAGATTAATCACTGTGGCACAGTACCTTTCTCCCCTTACTACCGAGCAATCCATAGGCTCAGAGGCACAGTTCGGGGACAGATGCCTGATCTCCCCACACTTGAAACAGTGAGGGGGACCGGCTAGTCTGTCCCTTCTACGAATGGCAGGTTCGGGAGTTTGTCGAGGGGGCTCAGGAGCTGCCCCATGCATCTGTTGGGTTCAGCGTAGAGGTCCTTTCCGACCGCCCTGATTTACAGGCTGCCCAATGACGTTCCGCTATTTGGATTAAGGTGTTCATATCCTTGTAACTGTGCTTACGGACTTGTTGGGCGATGTGGTCAGGGAGGGCATGTACTAATGTCTCGCGACGCAGCGAGCTCAGCCATTTTGTGGGAGGAGTTGATGTCGGGCGAAGCCAGCGACACACCTTACCCCAGGCTTCAAAGCCCCGCGATCTTAACGGCCTTTCTGGATCAAATTGCCATTCCCTCCACTCTCTTGCCTGTTGTTCCGTGAAGCGCCGTGAGCGCTTGAACACCTCCAATTTTAACGCATCATAATTGGCCGCCTGCTCCTCAGTTAAGTCGTAGTAAGCCCTCTGTGTCGTTCCCTTCAAATAGGGAGCCAGTCAGTACGCCCACTCCGACCTCGGCCACGCGTTTTGCTTAGCGTTACGTTCAAAAATCAAAAATAAGACTCAATGTCATCAGATTCAGACAAGGGGGTTAACTGAATTGGCTGTCGACCGAAGCTACCTCCGTCCGTACACCAGCACGGGAACGAGCCTCGGTTTCCGCAAATTGGGTCCTGGTTTCCCCCATCTGAAACTTCAGAGTTTGTAGATCTCCCATAATTGTATTTAGTACAGTGTATTGAGGTCCTGTTCTTCGTCATGTTGAACAAGTATCCTGCCGCTCCAATGTGTAATAAATAAAGAGTCTTTCAAAAATAGAAAAGATTTGGGAATCGTCCCCATATATTGTTGTCCAGACAAAGTGAAAAAATGGTTGATTCAGAATGACTTTTCAGTACAGAATGAATGAAACACAGTAACAAAATGGCGTTTTAAATAACAGGATGGGATGATGGGAGAGGAAATGGTTGGCAGGAAGTGACGATTGGAGGCGGACCACGGAACCAACGCGTCATCGTGAGTAGATAGGAGTAGTTGAGTGTGGAACTGGAAGTGATGTCATTGGATGGGAACCGGAAGTGATGTCATCGCGGCCATTTTGGAACTGAAAATAGATGGGTTTATTTTTCTTCCAGTTTTCTGTAGGTAGAAAGAGATTCAGGTAAGTACCACGTGATAAACCCTTGTCTCGCGAGATTTCACTCACCTTTGGGCTCTTTGACTGCCTCCAACTCACTGCGTGCTGACAATATATATATATATATATATATATATATATATATATATATATATATATATATATATATACTGCAAAAGTACTGCTTTAAATTTTATTAAGAAGAAAAGTAAACCTTTTTAAACTGAGGGAGAATATACCAATAATTATGTTATAATGATCTCTTTGTATACCACGCTGTCAGTTCAGCACTCCGTTGTATATGACTGACCAAGCTGTGCGCTGAGCTTACTCTTGAACATGCAACATATAGTTGTCCAGGAGAAACGAAATCTTTCCTCAAATCAATGGAAAACTTTTGTAGGGTCTGTCACTGAGACTTATTAGTTGTCATCGCAGCCGTAGCCCTGCCCAAATTTGAGGCATTTGAATTGGAAACGGAGATCAGAGGGTATAATGGTGATGCGAGGAATACAAACTCTCTCCCCTGAGCAACTGCCAGTAAAAATAGTTGCCTCACTAGGTTCTCTTTGCAGACACGGACCTGACGCCTCATGCCATTACAAAGTCTCGTGGCTGTAAGTGTTTTCAGTAACATTATTGATGTCCCAACCTTCAAAATTAGAATATGCTCAGTAGTGCCTGGAGGATTCTGAGTGTGGAGAAACTCTAGCGACAGCGTGTCTATTAACTTGTGAATTTTTCTGTGAGTATTTGGCGCAGTGTCACGAAGTTGTTTCCTCAAGCACCACGCTAGCTACGGCACTCAGCTCGGAGCTAAAATGAAGTGAAGGAAATGAGGTGAATGGGATGGGAGATGATGACGTGACTCCCCCACTCGCTTTTAACTCTCAATCTCTCCACAAACACAGTCTCTCGATCTCAACCTCCTTTATATAAATCAGTAAAGGAGAGAGGACTAAACACTAAGAAAAACAACAGCAAGACCGTGTCAGCTGCGGAGCTCAGCTTGGAGCAAAATGAAGTGAATGAAATGACGTGAATGGGAGGGAGATGGTGACGACTCCTCCACAAACACAGTCTCTCAGAATTTGCATAAGCACAGTCCTTCACCAGCAATTTTAACTTAGTTACAAAGTGATCAAAACTCTCATTTATACCCCAAGCGCCCCTCTCATTAAACCTGTATCCCGTGAATATTGTATTCATCGTGGGCATGACAAACAGCAGCGCAGCCTGTCTATGAACTTAATTTAAACTTTAGGTTTACACCATGCTTTGTGTCTGCAGTAGCTGCACTTATGAATATACTCTTGTATGCGCCACTCGCTTGATATTCTTTTGCTGCCTTCTCAATTGTGTAATTCAGTGTTTTCTTCAAGCTCTTGGAGTTCTTCCCTTGTTCTCTACATACTGCTTCACAGTCAGTTCACGTGGATTACTGCGATGGACGATGAGGGACGCAAACTCCTGCCTCACCTGGATACCGACCTGCAGGCTATGGCAGGTATATATACACATAAGTAGGTTCCAGTTATGACCAAGTATGTGTGTGAATTTCTAAATGAAACCAGCCTAACTTTTGTAAGTAAGATGTAAAGGAATGAGCCTGCCAAATTTCAGCCTTCTACCTACACAGGAAGTTGGAGAATTAGTGATGAGTCACTCAGTGAGTGAGTGAGGGCTTTGGCCTTTTATTATATAGATTATGACTTATCGCCTCATAATTATATGACTTGCTACCTCATCATTACGACTCAAGTTTGACTACTGCTGTATGACGGTACACCCCCTCTAGTGGGCATAGTAGAGAATTACAGGCCTCTTTAGTGTTTTGAACTCCAAGTTCCTCCCAGTTGGCTCCCAGTTGAGTCAACGCCACCTACTTGGAGCTCCAGGGTGGAGGCTCTGGGCTGCAGAGATGCACACTTCAGTGCCAATTGAAGCAAGTCTGAATATTAGCTGCTGCTGCCCTTCGAGAGGTGACTGAAGTCGCCGTCTCTTCTTATTGCTAATCCACATCTTAGCAGAATTACAGCAGCTTTGACTCCTCATATAATATCAGCAGTGCGTACAGAATGCAAGCTGCCATCGCTTGAATATTATGGTGGGGTAAAACGAAAACTGTTTAAGAAGTGTACCTGATAAAGTTTAATGTCAGGATTTATTAGCAGCTGATATGTAAAGTGTGGGGTCAGACTGGAGTCACAGGGACCACTCACCTCGTCACAGGACTATCATGTGTCACATGGACACACACGGGACAAACACACACAGCAGGACACAAACATTCAGACTGGGGAGCAACGTAGCCATCTGCCTCAATAATGAGCGTCATTGCTGCAAACAAAAGAAATAAACATTCATATGGCATCACCATATTTGTTGCCGCATTCTCCATTTAAAAACAAATTATATATATATAACTTTTTGCTCTTTATTACAAAACTAGCTGTGCTGCATGTCTAAGATGGGCTGAATTCTAAGTAAGCAACGGAGATCTCAGTGTTAATATTTGCAGTGTACCATCTGTGGGAATGTATTTTGAAATGCATGTAGTAATAAAATGAATTGTATATCATTCCAACATAGATGGTGCATCACAAATGTTTGTAGTAGTACAGTGCATTAATACAAATGTTTGTGATGTGCCATCTGTTGGAAATGACAAATTCAATGCTTATGTCTCTGTTATATTCTATTGGCAGAGCTGAAGCACATCAAAGTGCCGAAAGTCTGCACCAGCAGTTTTGTGCCAGCAGGGAGGTTTACCGGCTGGTATGGTGCCCACTAATCCCTCTCACGCTAACACTCATCCTGTCATAAAACTGCTGGCTGATATCAGAGGTGACGCCTGGCGCTGTGGCTCTGCAACTGGATGATATTGATTAGCATGGGAGTCATAAAAGCTGTGTTAATGTTTGTGAGGCGCCATCTGTTGGAAAGACAGAGACAAAGTGACTGGACAGATACACAGACAGACACACAGACACTTGTCCTTTATCATAGAGGATTGATCATAAACAAGAAGTCTTAATATCATCAGAACATTCAAAATATGAGATACTAGCAAACCTGTGGTGTAGCCACATAATTATGTATTGATGGGTGAACACTTCCAGAAAGACACAGTTGGACACAGCGAGGGACGGGGCTGGACGGCGCCTCTAAGACGCTGGATACCGACCGCCGAGTCGTGATAACTATTTAGCAGGAGGAGTCTCGCCATTATCAGAATTAACCAAACAAATCACTCCACCAACTAAGAACGGCCATGCACCATCACCCACAGAATCGAGATAAAGCTAACAATCTGTCAATCCTCTCCATGTCCGGGCCGGGTGAGGTTTCCTATGTTGAGTCAAATTAAACCGCAGGCTCCACTCCTGGTGGTGCCCTTCCTTCAATTCCTTTAAGTTTTAGCTTTGCAACCATACTTCCGGAACCAACAGACTTTGGTGTCCCAGTTGGCTGCCCGTGGGTGTTGGGAATAATGCCACCGATCACTAGTCGGCAGAGTCTATGGTCGGAACTCCACGACGTATCTAATCGCCTTTGAACCACCGACTTTCGTTTGATTAATGAAAACATTCTTTGCAAATGCTTTCACTCGCTTGAATTGTTGTATGGGCACTGTGAGTTGGCGTGCGTCTTGCTTGCCATGGACTTAGTGAATTATATATATAGATGATCAGCGGAATTTACAAATCAAAAGTTAACAAATGAACAGATTTGACAAATAACAGTCGTCCATATTTTTTTTTGTGTGTTTTGATCTTTTTAGATTAATACGTAATTCAAATTTTACAAACTGTGAAGCATTAACAGGCCATTTATCTCTGTGAATGTAACACCTAATCATAATTAACTAAAGATTAATCTAAAATAAGTATTCTTTTACACATTAATTATTATTAAACCAAACTGTCCTTCAAGGTCGTGTCAATATTCTGAATATTTTTGATCTCACCAAACACCACATCCTAACTTCTCGTGTGTTTTATATGCAGAGAGGCCACAAGAGGGAGCAGTTTGGCTCCAGAAGAATCAGCTGATGTCACAGCCCTGAAAGTCACAGGAATGTCACTAAGGTGCAAGTCACATGACCAGCGTCTGAGTTGACAGCACATGATGAGGGCCACAGGAGCTGACGTGGAGTCGATTATCAGTGACTGGCGATGTGTCCAGTGTGCTCATCGACTTTTAAATGACATTGTGCCTTGAATGTGCCCACCTGCCCATCTGCCCACACTGCTGACTGACATTTCCATTTCATGAATCCTGAGCTCTAAAAGCCCCCAAGGTCAGCAGGAGACGACCTCAACCAACACAAACATCAGACGACAGGACAACATGGCTGTCAGCCTGTAGAGTTTGAACGATTGTCAGTGTGCAGCTGTGACGAGGACCTGAGTGACCAGACAAACCAGTGGCTTTATGAGGTGACACAGCGGGACTGAAGCAATGGCCGAGGGACAGGGAGAGAAGAGGGCAGCAGGGCTTAGGTCAGCAGTGAAGAGCTCATCGGGTGACAACCTGTCTGATGAGCGAGTGCTTAAAGAATCAGACGTCAGTCACACATAGAGATACAGATTTGATCAACGAGGAATACAATCTGTGATCACAGGATGGCTATCAGCGTGTGACGAGTCAAAGAGAGAAAATCAGAGGGAGGAACAAAACAGACAACACACAAGTGACACACTCGTCCTGACTCACTCTGTCTCTGGTCACTCATCTCACCCTTTATCACCCTGACTCTCTTCTCTATCATCCTCACCCCTCACTCTTTATTCACCTTCTCCTCTTCCTTTTAACCCCTCAGGCTCCATGAGGATGACAGATTTAGAAGTCGTAGTCACCATCTGCTGGTGAGGCCTGTAATACACAATGGGGGGCTGTCAGCCTGGGCCTTCATTGGCTTCTTCACACACACTGATGTCAGGTGACACGGCGCTCCTTGTGGGGTCCTGAGGGAATTGTAAATGAATTCTGGGAATGTGTGTGTCAGTGGAAAGATAAAAATGTCCCCAAGTGTCACATCTGATTGTCACTTTGAACACCGACAGTGAAGGTGAAGTCAGTCAGCTGACTGTCTCCTTGAGGTTGGGTGACAGTGGGAACAACAAGGAGGAGGTGCAGTTTAATGTCTAACGTGACACCAAGTGACTCAGTTAAACACCAAACTCCATCAGTTTGGCCGACATGTGACTGAGCGGTGAGTCCTCGTCTTTAGACATTCACAGTGAATTCATTCAGAGGTGACAGACCACCAGAGTAACTAATAGAGGGGCAGACAATGTCTGTTCAGAGGCCAGCACTCCAGTCACTTCTGTCACTCTGTGCTCCTAAATAGTCACTGGAATGAGGCTCTGGATACTGAGACAGGCATGTGGTCCTGCTGGAGCAGCACAACTGAAAGGCGCTATATAGACTGACTGACAGGTGACATTCAGTGACACTCAGAGGACACACCAGCTGGGGTGTCAGCCTGAAGGACATGTGGCTGTGAATCAACAGTGACCCCTGCTGGTCAGACTGGTATTTGTAGGTCTGAGGTGTCACCGCCCCTCACTATGACACACACACCTGATTGGCTAGTCAGACCCAATAATAATGGAGACCCTGACAGCCATTCGCCCCACATTATCATCCACAAATTCACTCACAGTGGTGCTGCCCCCCCACCTATAGTGGAAAATTAATTTTGACCACAAACTGCAAACACGAAGACAACTGAGTTTGTGGGGACATCAAGTGACAGTGGAGGGTACTGGTCAGTGGTCACATGGTGTCAGATGGCTAATTGTTAAACTGGAGCAGACCAACATTAAATCCTGGATAGAGGGGCTCAGTGAAGGAGGTGTTGAACCTGTGCAGGAGGGTCATTGTGTGTGAGACGCTATAAAATGACAGAGAGCCAGCAGGCCAGTCCAGATACACACCTATTCTGGGGCTGTAGGGGGTGCTGATTACAGTCTGCTGGTTATTGTGATACACAGAGAACTGGGAATGAGAGCACCGCAAACACCAGGACTTGTCGTTGTTTCCAAGGCGGCACTCCCAGCTCACTCCTTTTCTGCTCAGTCTTTTATATGCGATTCCAATCTCCATGATGTCTCCACTGCACTCCACCTCCCAGTAACAGCAAGTCCCAGTCAGAGCTTCTCTGCACAGAACTTGGGCAAAGCAGTTAAATCTGTCAGGATGATCAGGATATTCAGTCTCTGTCCTCTCACGTGTCACCTTCTTGTTCCCTTCAGACAGACGGAGGACTCTGTGTGCCGTGTTGATGTCCAGTGTGAGGGGACAGAAGTCTGAAAGGAGAGAAAAGAAAACGAGTGAGGAAATCTGGGAGTGTGTAATGGAACTAGGGGCAGAGCACAACACAGACAATTAACAAGAACCAATCAGGAGCTGCACTGACGAGACTCAAATAGTAAAGAGCTCATCTGATTAGAAAGAATCTGTGGGGATTAAAAATTAAATCATAAAAAGACAACAACAGACAACAAAGTGAAAGGCAGGCAAGTCAGTCATTTGAAAGTCATCTCAGTCGTCAGGAAATTATGATAAACAATATAAGGTCACGGTTGAGGTCAGAGTTCTAATGGACTGTCCACACTGACCGCTGGCTTTATTAAATGAATGTTTTATTGTCACAGTCCACCTCTTTAATTTAAAATCAATCAACTGTCACACATCAGAACCACATAAATTATTTGAATTAAAGCTGCAATCAGTATTTACTATTTTTAACCAACAGTATCTATTCATCTATCTATCTATCTATCTATTCATTCATCTATCTATCTAGATAGATAGATAGATAGATAGATAGATAGATAGATAGATAGATAGATAGATAGATAGATAGATAGATAGATACTTTATTAATCCCAAGGGGAAATTCACATAATCCAGCAGCAGTATACTGATACAAAAAAAAAAAAAAATTAAAGAGTAATAGAAATGCATGTAGAAACAGACAATGACTTTCAATAATGTTAGCATTTACTCCCCAGGTGGAATTGAAGAGTCGCATAGTGTGGGGTCTCCTCAGTCTGTCAGTGGAGCAAGACAATGACAAAAGTCTGTCACTGAAGCTACCTCTGCCTGGAGATGATCCTGTTCAGTGGATGCCGTGGATTCTCCATGATTGACAGGAGTTTGTTCAGTGCCCGCCAATCTGCTACAGATGTTAAACTGTCCAGCTTTATTCCTACAACAGAGCCTGCCTTCCTAACAAGTTTGTCCAGGCGTGAGACGCCTTTCTTCTTTATTCTGCCTCACCAGCACACCACCGCAGAAGAGGGCACTCGCCACAACCGCTGGTAGAACATCTGGAGCATCTTATTGTAGATGTTAAAGGACGCCAGCCTTCTAATGAAGTATAGTCAGTTCTGTCTCTCTGCACAGAGCATCAGTATTGGCAGTCCAGTCCAATTTGTCATCCAGCTGCACTCCCAGGTATTTAAAGGTCTGCACCTCTGCACACAGTCACCTCTGATGATCATGGGGTCCATGAGGGGCCCGGCTCCTAAAATCCACCACCAGTTCCTTGGTCTTGCTGGTGTTCAGGTGTAAATGGTTTGAGTCACACCATTTAAGAAAGTCTTTGATTAGCTTCCTGTACTCCTCCTCCTGCCCACTCCTGATGCAACCCACGATAGCAGTGTCATCAGCGAACTTTTGCACATGGCAGGACTCCAGTCATATTGGAAGTCCGATGAAAATAAGCTGAACGGGACCGGAGAAAATACAGTCCCCTGCAGTGCTCCTGTGCTGCTGACCACAATGTCAGACCTGCAGTTCACGAGCCATACATATTGAGGTCTGTCTGTAAGATAGTTCATGATCCATGCCACCAGGTGTGAGTCTACTCCCATCTCAGTCAGCTTGTCCCTAAGGAGCAGAGGTTGATGGTGTTGAAGGTGCTAGAGAAGTCCAAAACATAATTCATACAGCACCACTGCCTCTGTCCAAGTGGGAGAGGAATCGTGTAGTATATAGATGATGGCATCCTCCGCCTCCCACCTTCTCTTGGTATGCTAACTGCAGAGGGTCGATGGTGTAGCGGACCTGTGGCCTCAGGTGGTGAAGCAGCAGCCGCTCCATGGTCTTCATCACATGTGACATCAAGGCAACAGGCTGGAAGTCATTCAGCTCACTAGGACATGATACCTTTGGGACTGGGGTGACACAAGATGTTTTCCAAAGCTTCGGGACTCTCTCCTGTTCCAGGCTCAGGTTGAAGATGCACTGTAGAGGACTCCCCAGTCGCAGAGCACAGGCCTTCAGCAGTCGTGGCGATACTCCATCTGGACCCGCTGCTTTGCTAGCACAAAGTCTCCTCAGCTCTCTGCCTCACCTGTGCTGCTGTAACTGTGGGTGGGGATCTCTCACCTATGCTGGTATCAGCAGAAGGATGATTGGAAGATGCAGTTCTCCGAGGTGAGAGTGGGTTAGTGGTCAAACCTGTTAAAGAAGTTGTTCATTTGGTTTGCTCTCTCTATGTCTCTCTCAATGGTGGCACCCCACTTTGAGCTGCAGCCAGTGATGATCTTCATCCCATCCCACAATTACTTCAATGCTGTTATTCTGCAACTTCTGCTCCAGCTTCCTCCTGTGCTGCTCCTTCACCGCCCTGAGCTGGACTCAGAGTTCCTGCTGCACGCGCTTGAGCTCATGCTGATCACCGTCTTTAAAAGCCCTTTTCTTCTGGTTCAAAAGCCCTTGATGTCACTTGTAATCCATGGCTTGTTGTTAGCATAGCAGCGTACTGTTCTTACAGGAACTACAATGTCCATACAGAAGTTGATGTAGTCAGTAGTGCAGTCAACAACCTCTTCAATGTTCTCACTATGTGACCCTGCAGGATATCCCAATCCGTAGTTTCAGTCTCTCAGAGCCTGCTCTGCCTCAGGGTACCACTTCCTGAATGATCGTGTGGTTATAGGTATCTATTATATTATACTATCTATTATATGGAGCCTTTCCCATCTTTCATCGTCTCTCTTTCTTTCTTTAGTGTGTTTCCTGTCATCTCTTTTTATTATTTGTCTGTCATTCTTATCCAAGGAAACTCCCATCTGAGATTCCATTGTTTCCTTTTCTTTTCTTCGACCAACCAGAGCCCAGGCAGGTGAAGTGACTTGCTGAGGTCACACAGTGGTGTCAGTAGCGGGATTTGAACCCACAACCTCAGGGTTTGAACCCAAAGTCTTCATCACCACACCACACTTCATTTTCTCCTCCATTTAATCTCTCCTACTGTTCAATCTGAGGTCAGCTTTACTGTGGTGGTCTCATCAGGTAGGTGGGCTACAGTCCTGTGGACCCTCAAACATCTTGAGAATATTAGCAGCTGTGCTCACTGGAACATGAAGCTCTTTGGAGGTGGTCTTGTTGTTTTACCTTGACCACCATTGGCTGTGACCTTCTTCATCTCCTCCTCTTCTCTTGTCCTCGTTCAGTGTGAGGCACACAAGGACACAACACAGCAGAGTTGACTGAGTGACTGAAGACCCCGGTGACACTCATTAGAGGAATCAGTCAGCTTGAGATGTCACGACAGTCCAGTGAGGTCTTTGAACTTCTAAGGACCCCCAATAATTTTCTGCCATTTTCATTTGTTTTAATGTTTAAAATTTGTGAATTCGAGAACTCAAAGCAAAGTGTCTGCTCAGTAGAGTAAAGAATGGAGGATGACGAGGACTTTTGTCAGCTTTAACTTATTTCACATACAACAGTGCTTCATTTTAAACTACCTTATTTACTTGTGTACCACGCACCTCGTAAGACGCTGCACCCTTATTTTTACAAAGAAAATCGCGAAAAATGTTTTGCCCTGGGTACGACGCGCGTTGTGATTGAATTGAAAGCGTTTACAGAGAGAGAGAGAGAGAGCGAGCGAGCCCAAGCAGAAGAAGTAAACATTACAGAATTACATTTCCTCGTGTATGACGTGCACATGATTTTCTAATGCTATTTATCTGGAAAAAATGTACGTGTGGTACACGCATAAATACAGTAATACTGTGTCTGTATATACCGTTGTGTGATAAAGTAAGGGCACCCTATAACGTGGATTTTATTTTTTTCTTTTCCTTTTTAAAATTTCTGGACACATCAAGAGGTTCAACAGACGACTTTGGTGATTCACTGCCTGAGTCTCTCTATCCCATAATGCATCAGTTACAGGACCCCCATCACTCTCAGCCCCTCAGTCACATAACACTCAGACTTTCATATCCTAAGCCTGTCCTGCTCTATTAAAACTTCAATGATTTTTACTGTGATGATCCATTCAGTCGAAGCACAAACTCACATTTTAAAAAGTAGTCTCTGCTCTGAGGTTCAGGAGGCTGGAGGGTGAAAACTGGAGCTTCATGAGCTGAAAATAAAAAGAAAAGAGAAGAAGAATGGAAACTGTGAAGATGGCATTGTGGGATCTTAGTTTAGTTCTTACATGAATTACAAATGAAGAGGAGTTCAAATAAAACATTTATAAAATATACAAGGGCTGGCAAATGAGTCCAAATGTCGATTTGAGTATTCATATTAATAATAAATATACAGGGAGTCAGAGAGTATTGAGACCCCCTCACTTTCTGCGCACTTTACTGTGTTGTTGATTTAATTTTAAATGGATTAATGTGCCTTTTGTGCTCATCAGTCTACACTCAGTAACCTATAATGACAAAGTGAGCGCAGGTCTTCAGGAAGGTCTGCACATTTATTACAAATCAAAACTGAAACTTCTCCTTCCTAGAAGTATGTGTAAGTTTGTGGAAGCCCCTTTGGTGGTCTTCATGACTAAGTGTCACTACAAGTTTTGCCCTCCTTGATTTGACCAGTTGATCCAATTCTTCCTTGCAGATCTTCTCAAACTCTGTTAGATTTCAAGTGAAGCATCTGTGAACTGACATTTTCGGGTATCTCCTGTTCTGTGGGGTCTCAGTCTGGTCACTCAAGGACCCTTAGACTTGTCACAAAGTCACACCAGAGTTGTCTTGGCTGTAGTGCTCAGGTTGTTCATCCATCGACCAATCTGAGGTCACAGGTTTTCTTTAAGGTCCTCTCTGTATTTGTCTGCACTTTTCCTCCCTTCAAGTCTGACCTGTCACTGTGTCCCCATAGCCTGATGCTGTTAACACCATCTTCACTGTAGAGATGACATTAGGCAGGTGGTGAGCAGTGCCTGGTCCTCTCCAGACATCCTGCTTGGTCTTCTGTCTAAAGAGTTTAATGTTTGTCTCATCAGGTCTTTGAATCTTTCCCTTGATGATCTCAGGGTGTTATTTGACTTTTACTCGAGAGTATCTCCTGCCTTGCCTCTCCAACATAAACTCTTGATTTAGAGCGCTGCTGAGATGCCGTCCCTCCTACAGTTTCTCTCATCTCAGCAAATGACTTATGAAGTTCTGTTGTAGTGACCATTAAGTTCTTGGTCACCTCCCAGGCCAAGGCCCTTCCTTCACAGTTACTCAGACTGGCCATCTGCAAAAAATGTCCTGGTGGTTCCAAACTTCATCCATTTCAAAATTCTTCAGGCTGTTGTGCTCCTGGGAACACACAGCTTTACAAATTGCTTTATCCCTTTGCTCTGCTCTATACCTCACCAAAATTTGATCATAGAGGTCTACAGGGGTCCCATAAACTCCATGGATTGGTTGTTGTCCTGATATACAATGCCATAAATTTACTGTATTTTATACATATTAACAAGCAGGTACAGTTCTTCACATCTTCAGAGGTCCATCTAGTAAAGAAATTCCACCCTGAGTCATTAAGGTGCTGCTCCTGCTAATGTCATCACATCAGTGAGTTCACAGGCCACAAGATGAGTGACGTCACTTCCACAGCCCGCTAATTAATCTCCACCTCTTCTGTGACACCACTATAAAATGTCACCAGAAGTGGGTGTTCATTACAGATCTGTGACTGAGGAAGACGGAGTCTCCGACTCACAAGTGACTTTAACTTGACAGCCTTTTGATTGCAGCAGACGTCATCATTGTGCTCCATCTTTGTTCTTTTTATTTCATCTTCATCATTAAACGGGGTATTTCAGAGTGGTACCCCAACTCTTTGTGCCCACTCTCTGCTTATTTTCACAATACACACATACAGTAAATGTCTAATGTGGTGGACGGCCGATGGACCCTGTGCCCTTGGCTGCTTGACCTTAGTTGTGTTTAAACAAATCGCTGTCTTTATGTGTAAACGCATTTAATTCATAATTTATAAAGTATGTTTTACTCTGATGCTGCACTCACTGAAATGTTCAGGTGGTCCTCAAGCAGTCAGAGTTCTGACGCAGTCCTCCAATTTGCTTATCTTCACAACCAAAATAAATCAAATAAAATGCATTTGTTCTGTAAACTCCTCTTAAATGTCGGTGGGAGACACAACTCTGGATCAAACAACAGCAGGAATATAAAACACGAGAGCCCAGGGGAGCACAGCTGAAAATGGATGAACGTGAACTTTAACGTGGACTCCATCCAGCAGAATGTAATGGACAGTGAAGATAGCAGGAGCAGATTGAGATGTTCTGATGTTATAAAGCACTGACGCTTGAGCTCAATTTGATTCCATTAACGCTTCTCTGTTCACAAATAAACAATTCATTTGTGCTCTGAGCCGCTTAGCCATTTAAAACACATTTCTGTTCATTAATCTTAAGGTGAGCAAAGAAAGGAAATAAAAAGAATCCCAAAGTTAATTGAAAAAGGACTTTAGGAGAGTATATGGAAAAGTATCAGGAGTGTAACATTTCAGGTTAAAATTCAAAACATCTGATTAACCCTACTATTACCCTAGGGTTGGTACCGACCGCTTTCAAGTTTTAAATGCATAAAAGTACCACATACATTTTGTTTACTGCATCAAGGCTTTTTCTATTTTTCTGAAACTTCCATTTAAACAAAAAAAAAAAAAAAAAAAAAAGGTAAATTATTTCTCTAATCAGAAATTCACTGCCTGTGGTCTTACCGGTCGCCACCCACCCAGGGTACAATAAGAGATCATAAAACAATAAATACTGGCCAAACTTAAGTTCCAGTATAAACACACTCTCGGCTCACTCTGGCCCCCCACACCCCCACACAACTCTGTCAGGTAGCAGGCCTCTCCCATCCCCCGAAAGCTGTAGTCAGGGGCTTATCTCTTCACACCTCCCCAGTAAAAACAGAGACAGCCCAGACAAAACAGACCCAGACCAGTTCAGTTTGGTGATTGTGACTGGAGAAAGCATCTAATTTGCAAAGGTAAAAATGGCCAGATTCACAGCACTCCAAGCTCTGGATCATATCCTAGCTGAAGGACAAGTTACAGAGTGGCACAGCACACTGATGAGGTGGACTCAGAGGAGGAAGACATTGTGGAGTGAGTGTCAGAAGACACAGACACAGAGTCTGAGGAGGAGATCACCTCTGAAGCAGTTTCCCACCAGCTGAAGTACTACAGTCCAAGAATGGCAGCATCTCCTGGAGGTTAGTACCACCTGACGAGACTCAGAGGACAACTGGCAGGGCAGCTGCTGAAAATATCATCAGAATGACTCCTGGGGTCACAAGGTTTGCCATAACAAGGATAAGTGACATCAAAACAAGTTTTGAACAGTTCATGCCATCATCGCTGAAAAAAATAATACTGACATGACAAACCTAGAAGGACAAAAAGTCTACGGAGACACATGGATTGACTTTGATGAAGAATTCCTGGATGCTTATATTGAATTCTTCTTCTTGCTGGAGTATACCGATCCAGCAATGAGGCCACAGCCAGTCTCTGGGACACAGCAACAGGCAGAAATATTTTTCGGCCACGATGTCACTGAAGAGCTTCCACATGATCTCGAGAGTCCTCAGGTTTGACAACCAAGACATGAGAGCAAGACGTGACAAGCTTGCTCCCATAAGGGATGTCTGGGAGAGATGGGTGCAGCGCCTGCCTTGATGTTCAATCCAGGAGTGGTCAGCAGGAAGACGTAAGAGCTTCAGCACCAGCATCCTTCCCTTTAGCCAGCCCTGCCACAGCCAGCCCTGCCACAGCCACAGACCCAGACCCAGAGAGGCTGCCGGATTCCAAAAGAAAGCGCTGTCAGGTCTGCCCAAGCAGCAAGGACAGAAAAACCAATTCCATGTGTGCAAATGCAAGAAATATATTTGCAAAGAGCACACTAAAATGTCATTTACTGTCCTACTTGCACATAGTGTAAACATACAGTAGCAATCCTGCTCCTGAGAGCTACCACCCTACCACCGTATTCTACTAATTCTATTGGTTTGATTGTTTGTTTGATCGACATTTTGTAATTTATTTTGTATTTTGTTTTGTCTTACTTGTTTGGCTTTGTCTTTGTAATTGAATTAAAGTTCAACTTTTGGAAAAAAAATACTTTTTTTGCCTTCTTCTTGAAGTAAATATATATGGGTCAAAACCAACCCTAACACCACAGATGTTAATATTAATAATATTGATATTGATAGTAATATTATTAAAATAAAAAATTGTAATTTTTACAGTTGTGTTCTAATACCCCTCAGTAATAGTCAGGTAACATATAAACCTTGATTTATTTGTATAATTCTCCTGAGGTTGATTTTACCAATTTTTTTGGACTGGGCCGCTTTATTGACATCATACGCCTCATCTTCAGAGGGTTACACCAAAAATTTTAAACCAAATTTTAAAATCTTTTCATGGATAAGGAAGCCTAACAAGGTAAACCAAGAGGTATGGAAACAAACTGATGATAAAAAATGTTTGAGGGTTGAGGGAGGCTGATTTAGGACACGGGTCGGCACCGACCCGCCCAAGATAACAGATGGGTGGAAATGCTAGGATAATAGTAGGGTTAAACACAGCTGATTATTTAGAGAGTTTGTTATCACTCAGCTAATGACTGTGAAAGGCGCTATATAGTAAAAAATAATAAACAGCAAAGGATGGCAGATAAATGTTAAAGAGCAGGCCTTCTTCAGTGTCCTCTTATTGTCACTCTGGTCCTCCTAATGGACTTCAATAACAAACTCAAAGTCACCAGACGCTGTACCTGATGGAGTCCTTGTCATGATGTCCCCCTGGCTGAACTTCTCTAGACTCTTTGTCAGACCTGACAGCTCCTTTCTCAGGTCCTCAAATGAGAAATCAGTGGTGACAGTGAAGCTCAGCGAGTCTCCATCAGCAGGAAGGACACAGCGAGAGGAGAAAGTCTGCATCAGGAGAGAAGAGGGGATGAGATTTCAGAAAGGAGACATTAAAAAGTAAGTAATGCTGATAAGAGGAGGGTCTTCTGAATTAAGGATCAGTGTGGTGGGCAGTCAGCGTAGGTTTAGATGGTGAGAACGCCTATCATTGACATGTTTGTTATTTAGGAGAGAATATTTGGTGGAGTGTAGTGGAGCATCAGAGATTATCAGCCTTAACTATCAATGAGCTTTTCATACAGGACTCCATGAGCGGAGAGTCAAGATAAAGGGACTGAGGGAGCAGGTGGGTCCAGAATTGACTTGGCACACAAAACAAGGCGTTCAGCTTTTTATGGTTCTGAGACAAACTTAATTAAATTAAATTAAATGTAAATACTAACACATGTAGGGAGAAATGTCTTCACTATGATTATACAATTGAAGGTCTGCAGCTAATAAGTGTGACTTGTGAGAAACTTGGAGCCTTTGTGTCATCATCATCATCATAATCAACCATACAAAGTAGAGTAAACCACGGCAAGCTGAGTTATATAGCGACCACCATGTGTGGAGTGTAAATCAAGAAGAGAAAAATAAAATCTGCAAAAGACAGTCGACATCAGGACTATTGTGTGGAGTGTGAGAGAAAAGCACACAATCAAGATGAGAGATGAGAGACGAGACTGGACTGTGGGGTCTGAGCTGTGAAGAAATGCTGAAGGATTTGAATCTCAACAGTTTAAAGATGGAGACATCAGGAGGTGATCTTTGAAAAGAGTTGGCATCATCCTCTATTAGATGTCATATTTTACACTTCATAAAAAATTCAGTTTTTATGCAGACAGCTGTAGATTCATCTGTCTGTCATGTACAATAAGTAAACAACTTTGAGATATTTGTAAAAAGAATATTTGAAATGTTAAGGAAATATGAAAAGACGATCTGTGCTGGGCTGAATGGCCTGTTCTTGTCATGTTGTACAAACTCCTCAGATCTTTTAAATTTCTCTCTATTTGTTCTCAGGTCCCACACACCCCAGTCTGATCAGACTCTGTGATGTGTCGCCTCACCTGCAGGAAGTGGAGATGGTCCTTGGTCTCTGACAGCTCCTTCAGTTCAACTTCTCTCCTCTTCAACTCTTCAATCTCTTTCTCCAGTCGCTCCATGACTCCTTCAGCCTTCTCCATTTCTCTTTCTTGTTCTCTGATCCTCTCAGTCAGTTTCCTGTGGGCTTTCTCAATGCACAACATCAGAGCAGTGAAGCTCTTCTCATTTTCTTCCACCTCTTACCACAGACATCTGAATAAATAGGATAAAGATTTAGAATTGAGTCACCTGATAAGAATAACCATTCAGGAGGCACATTTGTTGTTATTTTGATGTTGTGGAGGACAGTTTGAATTGGCTGGAGTGACTGGTGGTACTTTATCTACCGGATGGAAGGTCAGTTGCAGACTGACTCCGATAAAATATGTTCCCTCCATTATGCTGAGTAACGTCATCACTGTGCTGATGCTGCTATTAAGGAAACTGCAGGACTTTATGAGATACACAGTCATGAAAGGCTTTCTTGTGAAGGATCTTGAAAGACATTGGCAGGAGCTGCTGGGGACACCTCTACTGTCTTGTGAGGACTCCATTTGACCTGATAGTTTGTGTAAAAGTCTGCCTTTAAAAAGGGCATCTCCTGCTCAGCCTAAGTTTAGGAGTGGAGTAGGACAACACACACCAGGAATAAACAACAACATTTATTTATATAGCACATTTTCATACAAACAGTAGCTCAAAGTGCTTTACATATTAAAGAATAGAAAAATGAAAGACACAATTATAAAAAAAATAAATCAACATTAACATCGAATAAGAGTAAGGTTCAATGGCCAGGGGACAGAAAAACAAAAAAGACGGGAGAAAAATAAAATCTGTAGGGATTCCAGACCATGAGACCGCCCAGTCCCTCTGGGCATTCTACCTAACATAAATGAAACAGTCCTCTTTGGATTTAGGGTTCTCACGGAAGGGCTTGATGATGATGATGGTCACGTAGACTTCTTCCTTTTAATCCATCCATCATTGTTGGAGCATCATGAAGCTTTGAGTAGGTGGAGGTGGCGCAGGCCACCACCACAAAGAAACCGGAAAAAGAAACAGAAAAGAGAGTAGGGTCAGTACCGATTTTAGAGCCACCATGAATAGTTATTATGATGAATTGAACATACAGAGTATCAGGATTAAGTTAAATTAAGATTAAAATGAAGTTATAAAAGGCCATGTTAAAGTAATGTGTTTTCAGCAGTGTTTTAAAGTGCTCTACTGTATCAGCCTGGTGAATTCCTATTGGCAGGCTATTCCAGATTTTAGGTGCATAACAGCAGAAGGGCCGCCTCACCACTTCTTTTAAGTTTTGTTCTTGGAATTCTAAGGAGACACTCATTTGAGGATCTGAGGTTACGATTTGGAATATAAGGTGTCAGACATTCCGATATATAAGATGGGGCAGATTATTTAAGGCTTTATAAACCATAAGCAGAATTTTAAAGTCAATTCTGAATGACACAGGTAACCAGTGTAGTGACATCAAAACTGGAGAAATGTGTTCTGATTTTCTTTTCCTAGTTAGGATTCTAGCAGCTGCATTCTGCACTAGTTGCAAACGATTTATATCTTTTTGGGTAGTCCTGAGAGGAGTGCTACAGTAATCTAGTCGACTGAAAACAAACGCGTGAACTAATTTCTCAGCATCTTTCAGTGATATAAGAGGTCTAACTTTACTTATGTTTCTTAAGTGAAAAATGCTGTCCTAATGATCTGATTAATATGTGATTTAAAATTCAGATTACAGTCAACAATCACCCCTAAGCTTTTTACCTCCGTCTTGACTTTTAATCCTAATGTATCCAGTTTATTTCTAATAGCCTCATTGTATCCATTATTGCTGATCACTAAAATTTCAGTTTTCTTTATTTAACTTGAGAAAATTACTATTCATCCATTCTGAGATACTAGTCAGACATTGTGTTAGTGAATCAATAGAATCAGGGTCATCAGGTGCTATTGATAAGTACAGCTGTGTGTCATCAGCATAGCTGTGGTAGCTCACGTTGTGCCCTGAGATAATCTGACCTAACGGAAGCATGTAGATTGAGAATAACAGCGGACCCAGGATAGAGCCTTGTGGAACACCATATTGGATATCATGTGTCTTCGAGTTGTAATTCCCACAACTAACAAAATATTTTCTCCCTGTCAGGTAGGATTCAAACCAATTTAAGACACTGCCAGAGAGGCCCACCCATTGACTAAGGCGATTTCTAAGAATGTTGTGATCAATGGTGTCAAATGCAGCACTCAGATCTAAGAGGATGAGAACAGATAAATGGCCTCTGTCTGCATTTCTGTCATTTACTACTTTAACGAGTGCAGTTTCTGTGCTGTGATTTGTTCTAAAACCTGACTGAAATTTATCAAGAATAGCATGTTTATTTAGGTGGTCATTTAACTGCATAATGACTGCCTTCTCTAGAACTTTACTTAAGAAGGCAGGTTAGAGATGGGTCTAAAATTTTCAAGAGCTGAGGGGTCAAGATTATGTTTCTTAAGTAGGGGTTTAACTACAGCAGTCTTAAGACAGTCTGGGAAGACCCCAGTATCTAGTGACGAATTTACTATGTCAAGAACATTATCAATTAGCACGCCTGATACTTCTTTGAAAAACCTTGTTGGTATCGGGTCAAGGACGAGGTGGAGGGTTTTAATTGAGAGATTATTTTTGTAAATCAGGTAAATCTATCCTAGTGAAAGAGTTTAATTTGTTTATAACAGGATGTTGGGGTTTAGGAGGATCCTTAGTGTTGGGGAGATATACTATGTTATTTCTAATATCATTAATTTTTGATTGAAAATACAGCGACAGCCTCACAGGTTTCACTGGAAGCACTTAGGAGGCATTCCTTTGAGCTACCTGGGTTTAGTAGGCGATCAATTGTGAAAATAAGACTCTGGGATTACTAGCATTGTTATTTATAATCTTGGAGAAATAGCAGCGCCTCTCAAGACGGACAGTGTTATTGTATTCTGTTATTTTGACTTTTAATATTTCGTGGTGGATAGTAAGTTTAGTCTTCCTCCATTGACGCCAGCTCTACGGCATGTTCTCTTTAAATCAGACACTCTTTGGGTCTTCCATGGTATAACAATGCTAGAAGATTTTTTCACTGTCTTTTCAGGTGCAACTATGTCAACAGCAGCTCTCACTTTAGAATTAAATCTTTCCACCTTACTATTTACATTGTCCTCGCTATTATAGCTGGCACTATAAACGGACTGATTGCTTAAAATGTTTGTAAGTTTTAAAGCTGCTGCCGAATCAAAGAAGCGTTTTTTAACAATATGCTTCTCATGAGTGTTTTTATCATTATTTCTATATTAAAAAGTAGAAGAAAATGGTCTGATACACCAATATCAGTGATCTGTTTTATATCAACTTTCAGTCCTTTAGTAATCACTAAGTCTAATGTATGACCTGCTTTATGTGTAGGCTGATTTATGAGTTGTCTCATATCAAAAGAATCCAGGAGGTTCATAAATTCTTTTACTTTTAGATCACACTGATTATCTATATGAAAATTAAAGTCGCCAACTATTAGGAGTGTGTCATAGTTAGTAATTAAAATTGACATTAAGTCAGAGAATTCCTCAAAAACGACGCGCTATATTTAGGAGGTCTATACACGGATAGTACTAGAACTTGAGAATCTCCATGAATAACAACGGCGAGATACTCAAAGGACTTGAACTTACCAAAACTGACATCTTTACATTTTAATCGCTCGAGTAAATGTTAGCCAATCCGCCCCTTTTCCCTGGCGGTTTGGAGTAAAACTGTAATCCGGAGGCAGATTCGATTAAAACTGCGCATCTGAATTAAGCCATGTTTCATTTAGTGCAATAAGATCTATTTTTTATCACTAATAAGATCGTTGATAAAAACGTTTTGTTAGTTAAAGCTCTAACATTTAATAGTGCCATATTTAATGTTTCGAGGTGCAGAGATGAGTACTATGTGCTATTGTTATTTGGAATAGGAACTAAATTATTATTATTAGCTCTGTGTGTATTTTTGTTTAATCTGTGATCTGTTTTATAGTTTTAATACATTGTTCCTCTAAAATAGTGATTTTAGGTTTTCTACGTGCATTGAGATTGCTTATTACAGTATTAATGGTGTGCACTTTAACGGAAGACTCTATTAAACATTCATCATGTCCTGGCACACAGTATTATTTCGAAGGGGTTAAGAGCAGAGATAGATAGTCAAGAAAACGAATTACCTTCGATATGTTTTCGGAGAGGACCCGGCGCAAACTGTTCGGATGCAGGCCATCACGCTTGAAGAGACGCGCCTTTCCAAAAGAGATTCCAATTGTTGATGAAACCGACATCCTTCTTCTTGCAGAAACCCTGTAGCCAGTTGTTCAACCCTAGCAGACGACTGTAGTATTCGTTGGATCGTCTGACGAGAGGTAGTGGACCAAACGAAGATCTTTGCCGATGGGGTCCTCTCCTTCGTCTTTAATCAAAGCTGCAAGTCAGCCTTCAGGATTTCTGATTGTCGGTGCCTTATATCATTTACGCCGCATGCAAGACGATTGATCCAACTGCCCTCTCCTTGTGTTTCTCGAGACTGCTGGCGACGCTTCATTACATCTCGGACACGAGCACCGGGAAAACAAGAAACAAACGATTTTGCATTAGGGCATGCGACATTAAGGTTTCTAACGATAGAATCACCTACCACTAATACATCACCAGGTGCTGAAGGCGAAATGGGGACGCGGAGAGGGTCAAACCGGTTCTGAGATAGGATGCTCGCCTGTGCCGATGGAGGTGCTCTGGCCTTGAACCCCGCCTGCATAGCTGAAATCCACCGAGGTCAGCAGCGCCTCCTACGACGCTGGGTGAGGTCGGCACAACGCGGGGTTGATGTTTCGCCAGTTCCAGATGGCAAGGACGGTTTATCCAACAGCCGGGCCTTCAGATTTCTCAGGTATCTCCGGGACAGGAGTTTCTGAATCTGTTCATCAAGTGCCTGGAGTTCCTCAACTACGATTTCAACGCGAGTTACCCCACTGTCGGCCATTTTCTGCTTCGTGCCCTAGGAGAAAGAGAGAGAGAGAGAGAGAGAGAGAGAAGAACAAGAAGAACAAGTAGAATTTGTAAAGAGGAGTTAACGTTTGTGTTAGAAGGTAATTGTGTTAAAATAAAAGTATTTCTGGACCAGAGGCTTGTGTATATTAGTTGTATTCTAGTTTGGGGTGTTAGATGTCACCATGTCAGACCTGTGAGATTAGATATTAAACAAGAGGGTCTAGGTGTTGGTCAAGGGGCTTCAGAATTCCTTTCATTTCATGAACTCTTCGCATATTTTCCTTCTTCCATCTCTTTTTCATTGTAAAGCTCAGTGTTGTAAGTCTTTATTTCCATGTTTCATGTATTTCTACTTCATTTATGAACTTTGCATTGTTACTAATGAATTTGCTATTGTAACTATGACTCATACTTGCATGATGACGCCTGGTGGGGTCTCTATGTGGGAAGTAAATGTGAGGTAAAAGGTGCCTGCTGTCCAGGATTACCAACACCAAAGCTGGAGGTGTTCTGCTCTTTGTAGAAAATGTAGCTGGTTGGGGGGGATATGCTCCTGGCTGGAGTAGGGAAGGAAGGATCCAGTTGTCATTCTCAAATGTGTCCAGTTCTAAATGAACAATTATAAGAGGATGGATCAGACCACCAGTACTGCAGAACAATTTAAAGAGTTAGGTACAAATATGACAACCAGTAGTGACAAAGTGATCAGAGGTTCAGCCTATGCCACACATAAGACTGAGGATAGATAGATAGATAGATAGATAGATAGATAGATAGATAGATAGATAGATAGATAGATAGATAGATAGATAGATAGATAGATAGATAGATAGATAGATAGATAGATAGATAGATAAAGTTGTATTCCTAATACACAGACACTCTTTTGAGCCATACAAGCCAATCCAAAACAAAGTTTCCAAACAAAATCCAAAGGCAGTTGTTGAAAAACAAAGCACAGGCTGAAAAATCCAGAAAATCACAAAAGCATAAGGCACAGCTAAAAGAACACAAGAACGTAACAAACTCGCAGAGCACATTCACAATGAAACTGTGGGAGACCCTCAGGGTTTATAGGGCGGAAGGGAAGCTCCTGGTGGTGGTTGGCAGATGGTCAACCTCTTGGTGAAGCACACAGAAAACACATGGAACATAACAAAGCCAGCTTATAGACAAAATCAAATACAAAGAATAAAGCACATACTGAACCAAATCAACATTAACATTAATTAATTAACAAAAAATATATGAAACAAGACTGTAGCTGCGTTTTCCCAAAATTACCAAAGTTCAGCAGCTTCAACTTAAAAAATGGGATTCAACAAAAGCCCGACTTGCAGGAATGATTCCATAGACAAAATATCTTCGTTTTTAAAAGTTTAGTTAAGTTTCAAAGTAAAACAGTTCACACAAAAAAGAAAATTAAAATAGCAAAAAAAAAAAAAAAAGAAAAAATTCATGTTAAGAAAAGTTCAGTTCAAAGCTTAACTCTTGTGTCATCTCAAATCGTTACTATTTACTTAACATTGCTGATCCATTTCTAAACGGTCAGAAAACTGTATGCTTATCCCATTTCTAACTTGAAATGGGTCTTCAAGTCCCTCTTTACTGGGACTTGTTCTTACCACAACTACGTAAGCTTATTATCACACTGTTTCTCAGTTACAGTAAGAAGGTTCTATCTCTTGCTAACTTATAGGGGAAAGGACTATACCATAAGTTATGACTAAGAAAGAATTGTATGTTCTATTCAAATTAAGCAAATATTAATATGAGTTTAACTCAAAACTTCAACTTTCTAATATTGGCTCTTACATTTCCGGCCCCTAATTGGCTATGCAGGAGCAGAGACAATTACTATACTTTAGTTCAATATGAGCCAATTACTTTTATATTAACTATTCTTTTCAAATCACTAGCACAATACTGCAAACATACATTTTTAAAATTTCATATTTCAAACATTGGTTGTTTCTAGAAGCAGGTACAGTTTATTCATGGGTCTGTCCAGTGTGCTGGTTTTGGTCTGCACACAAACTCTTCTGACTGTGCCTTTGGCATCTGGCATTGTCTTGATGACTAATCTGCTACCCAGGAATTGAGAGGTGTAGTTTGTCTACAATTAGAACAACGTCCCCTGGTTCAAAGTTTCTTGTTGTTGCAAGCCATTTTTTGACGTTCTGAAGTATAGCTGTTGATTCTTTCGTGTTCCAATTTTTAGTAGCTTCTCGTAGCTCTCTTTCTGCTCTGACAAAATTTGTTCCGTTGTCTGAGCACATTATTTTGATGTCCTCCTGTGACATCTCCTCCTTTCTTCGCAGTTATGCTCTGGAAAATCTGTGTTATACTGTTGCAGCAACATATCTTCAATCTCTGTTATTGACAGACGATTGATTTAATGTTCGGGCATCTTACCACTTTGTTTTGCAGGGTCATCTATCTTTTTGTATGGTCCACCAACTACCCATCCAAGTGCAGTCTTCATGGCGTGAGGTTCACCTCCTTGGGTAGGTATGATTCGTGACTGCTCAAGATTTCTTGGTAGTTGATTTCTATTAAAAGATCAACTTCAGAGTCAATATGAGATAGACGCACTTCTTTAAGATATGCCCAATTATCATATCTTCTTGTAGTGGAATACTTTCTCTGCTCACTGGAATGGAGACCTGTGTGAAGACCATTGGCAAATCAATATATTCAACGCCATTGAGACCACAGACTTGTAAATCTGATAAGACAGAACATTGGGTTAGCATCATTGAATTGTCATCATAATTACTCATGGTTTTCAGGAATACTTGCGTTCTTCTCCTTTGAAGGCTCAATTGTCTCTGGAGCTTCTCAGTGCAAATTGTTATTGTACTGCCGAGGTCTATAAAGGTGTATGTTTCTACATACCTTTCACTCTTCTTGGATTTTACCTTAACATAGTCTGTCAAGGCCTCCCAGCCTTTTTGTTTTATTTGAGGCAACTTCAAAGCTTTGCTTACATATGTATCTATTATGAATGCTTGGCTGCCATGGTAACTTTCAAGCTGCTTTCTAGCCTTTTCATAGCCTTGATCTGGTGGCAATCGTACAGCCTTCAGTCATTTCTTGGCTGGTCCTCTTGTATATTGAATCAAATAATCTAATTTATCTTCTGGGTCTGCTAATATATCACCTGCAGCGTGATTGAAGATTCAGCGGGTCACCTTAAAATAAAGGGACCTGTCTGTGGTACTTCACCACACGGTGCTGGAGGTGCTGGAGGTAGAGGTGCTGGAGGTACTGGAGCAGGTGTTATCTTTTGATCAGTTAACGATTTAGCCATTTCTATAATTGCCCTTTGACATTCAGCTTGATTCTTTTGACATTCAGCTTGATTCTGCACTAATATATCAATAAGACCATGTCCGTACAACAGTGGCTGTCCTGAGGCAATTAGTGACCGTATCTGCTTGCTCGACTCTAGTTCATCTAACCTTTGTAGGATTCTATCAAGTGTCGATTGTTGAGCAATAACTGCTGAAGAAGGTAATGATGCGACAGCGTTTCTTTTTGGGCTAAAGAATCAAGCTTAATATTAAGAGCATGCTTTAACTGAGGAGACGCTCTTTATTATTTTGACTTTGAGCCATCTTGTTCTTGTAATTGCATCTCTTCGAAATGATTAACTAGCTGTTCATCAGATGTGTGTGTTAACAGGCTATTTGTATCTTTCAGCCATACTGCTGCATCGTCAATAAATTCATGCCATTTCTTAGAGCTTTCGGCGAATGTTGTTTTCTGTTTCTAGATCGCTCCTTCTTTACTTAATGAGGATAGAAGCCTTTTATGTAGATCCTCTATCTCACTGTGCATCTCACAAAATCTTTGAAGTTTTTCTGCTACTTCATAATGATTTTCTGAAGCATCTTTAAGGCTCTCTATTTCAGCCTCAAACTCAGAGAGCCGTTCTTTCATTCTACCTATGATCTTTAAGATCTCTAATTATATTTTCTGACTTCGAGTCTGTACTTAGATCACTGCCGATCTCACATGAGCTATGCTTAGACGTTGCCATGACAGCAGTTCGAGTAAATGACAGGACGTTTCCTGACAGCAGTTTAGTCACAATCAGGGCATTCCAACAAAGCAGATTACTTCCTCGCAACAAGGCTTCAATGACTCAGGCAAAAGCACAACCAATCATCAAAAATGTTTTTTTCCAAGACGTCTTTTTCTAATATCACAGTCTCTCAAATCTTCTCAAGGTACGGCGACCTTGCTTTCATTTACGATCATGCGGAGGTAGTAGATAAGAGTACAGTACCTCTGAATGATTCAGTTCCTTTTCTTTCATTGACAAGTCCGGAACAGAAATGTCCTCCATGCTCGGATGGTAGATTCCTGTTCAAGTTCCAGGTCTTCAGATGGCAATATTTCTGACGAAAATGTAGCTGTAGCTGTCTGGATTGGACTACACAGTGTTGAGTGACACATTGTGCCCCACCTATTTTCTCTGAACTAAAGACACACCCCACTGGTCTGGACCGGCTGTATTTAGTACTTTAGTACACTCGATGGTGTTGGTCTGTTTAATGTGATTCTGTGTTAAATAAATTAGGTTGGATAAGTTTGGTCTGTCTGGGCACAGAAATGTGTGTGAAGAGTTCTGTGTCTGCTGGATGAGAACTTTCACATAAATTAATCCTGGCAGAACTGGGCATCGGACAGTATGCTACCATAGACAGTCTGCCAGCTCATTACAGGGTCAGAGCTATACTAGTGATCACAATGGAAGCCAATTTGGGGTTTCTGCCAATTAACCAAACTGAAATGTGAGATGTGGTGGAAGATATGGAATAACTGGAGGAAACACACTGAGATATTGGAAGAAGGGGTAAACTCCACATGGAAAGTGAATGGAGGAAACAAAGATTCGGCAGATGCCACCACTGGACAACTTTACTGTCCTTTGTGATAAAATATTAAAGTTGAAGTAAAACATTTCGAGGTGTAATGCTATGGTTAAAGTCTTCACTCAGTCAAACAGATCCTTAAGTTGTGGAGTATAATAAAATTGAGAAAAACCAGAATGAAGATGAGAAGACCATTACGATCTCCATAATAAATCAAAGAATGTCCCATCTCCAAATAAGGTATTTTACAGGAAAAGACAGGCTCTCCAATCAGAATTTAACCTCCTGATAACAAAAGAACCTGAACAACTCATCTTTAAATCACAACATCATTACGGTGAAAATGGAGAGAAGGCTAACAAGATCTTAGCTCAGCAATCCACAGCAGGAAGTTTGCAACTCAATAACAGAAATTACCAGCACAACTGGAGATAAAGTAATGAAGCCTAACGATATAACTCACATATTTAACAAGTACTATAAGACTTCATATTCTACTCAGTTTAAAGAAGACAAGACACAATCTGAGGACTTCTTTAATGTAATGCAAATACAAGAGATGGACACTCTTAGTGCAGAGGAATGGGACAAACCTCAGACACTCTCAGAACTACTGGATGCTGTAAACTCACGCCAGAGTGGTAAAACAACAGGCCATGATGTCAACCAGTGGAGTTTTATAAAGATGTTTCAATTAAATTAGCTCCAGTATTATTAGCAAAGTTTACAGAAGCTACAGACAACCAAATTCTACCCAAAAACATTCCCAATTTACACACCTCCCACCAATTTTCTTTCCAGAAGGAATGTTGAATGTTTTACCAGACAGCCGTGAGGTCACAATCACTCCTAACTCACTAACAGCTGGGGTTGGTGGGCTACCAGAGGGGCCTAAAGTGGAGGAAGAAACATTGACTGTAACTGCCTTTACCACATTGTGAGCTCATAGACTTATCCTGCTGAACTTGAAGACCCCCTGTGATAAGTCACTAGGTCACTGATGTTTGACATATAAAAAAAACAAATTCTCACTTAGAAGATCTGTTCAAAACCTTCATAAAATATGGCGAGATCTAATTAATAAAACTTTACAATAAGCATCCATAGCAGGGAAAATGAAATTTGCTCTTTTCTTTATTTATTTTCCTAAATTATCAGGAATTTTGGCCCAGCTCTCGCTCTTCTATCTTTTCTGGGTTGCAGCAGTGAATCCTGTTTGGTAGTTTTTATTTTTTGCATTTTTTTTTGTTTGCTTATATTTCTGTTTTAAATTTCTGATTGTTTTTATTTTTTTTATTTTGACTTTGAAAGTCATTTGTTGTATACGTTGAACTTGATTGTATGCAATGCTATTTTTAAAATAAAAACAACATTGTACCTGCTGATCTAATTCAGTGTGAGTTTCTGTTATTACAGTTAAGTCCCCTTTAAGTAGCTGATGGAATATCAGAGGACTTTAGGGTGATGTTGTCTGAGTCTCCACTGAGGAACACCTGGGATTCTGTCAACATGAAAGGCCAATGAAGGACACCACACAATGTCTTCTAAAACTCTCCCTTCTTGTGTCCCTACTCATCATCACCAGTGAAGCTGTGCTGCTCTTCAAGTTCTCGTTTATTTTTCCTCTCTTTCCTCACATGAAGTGTTCTCTTCCTATTCCACTCACCTTCATCTCGTCCATCACCCTCCTTGTCTCCTTCAGTGTCTTCTCTCTCTCCTCAAGTCCCCTCCTGATGTCACTCAGTGTCGCCCACAGCTGTTTCTGTTTGGACACACAAGAGGACACGCCTGGTCAGATCAGAATTCACGTTCATTTTGTGATTTCTTCCTCTCTTTCTGACTACTGATATTTTCACAACAAATGTGTTTGACATTTCATGACACAAATCATCACGTGACATTCTTCTCCCCAAATCATCTTCTGCTCCTGTGGTGGTCCCTCTCCAGAGGTGCGCCCCTATGAACAGAAAGATTTTCTATTCTTCTAATTGACAGACAGAACTGTCCCCTCCGACTACACATGGAGCTCAATTCACTCCTGAAAGAGACTTATGTTAGTTTGAAGTGTCTAAACGTTTGTCTCTAAAATCTCCTGTGTACGTGGATTTCACTTTCACCAAACCACAAATCTTTAATTCTCGCAGAGAGGCCTGTTCAATTTGAAGAAACACTACTTTTCCCTGATGGCAACAGGAATCAGATGATCTACAAGTCTCCGACTTGAAGTTTAAATCTGAACAATATATTCAATCTCTCACGTTTGTTTGTGCGAATGCGATCTTTACTATCATTTTTGTGTCTTTCGAAATGGACAAAGTCTCCCTCTCACAGATCTTGCTTCCATCTCTCTGGACTTCCAAAAAGTCTCTTCAGAAAGATCACATCTTGTCTCTTATAATAGAGAGATGTTTATTAAGTTTATATGTTTTGGTTTCACCAGAGCCTTCAAGACCACCCAGCCATCCCTGTTAAGTGGTCAGCTCAGAGATGTGCAGGTGGGTGAGCCTGTGGTCTCCTGATGATGGACCATCTGTCAGGCAGACTCAAGGAATGCGTGAGCAACACTGGAGCAACACAAGGAACAGGCCTGTCTGCTTTACTCTTCACTCTGTGCACCTCACACAGGAATGAACACAATTTCTCTTTTCTTGTTTATTCAAAAATCACCCAAGGAGTGTCTCAGTGGGCTTTAACAGGCCATGTTTTTGAGAGCCCCCTACTCCTGATTCCCTAAGAAGAAAAACAAGAAAATCGAGGTTGAAAACACAAGCAATAGAGCTAATGTTCCAAAGCTCCAGTCCATCTAAACTGCATGTTTATCAATTGTAGGAGGAAACCCACATAAAGACAATGAGAACATGCAAACTCCACCAGGGACAAGTCACGGTCGAAAAATAAAATGTATTTATACTAATAAAAGGCAAAGCCCTTACTGACTGACTGACTCATCACTAATTCTCCAAGTTCCCGTGTGGGTAGAAGGCTGAAATTAGGCAGGCTCATTCCTTACGGCTTCCTTACAAAAGTTGGGCAGGTTTCATTTTGAAATTCTATGCGTAATGGTCATAACTGCAAGCTATTTTTCTCCATATAATGTAATGGAGTTCAGCTGGATGGCCGTGGGGGGCGGAGTTTCGTGTGACATCATCACGCCTCCTACGTAAGTACGTAGAGAACAATGAAGACCTCCAAACAGCGCTGAACAAAAAACGCCATTTCACAATTGAGAAGGCAGAAAAAGATTATGAAGCAAGTGATGCACACAAGCGTATTCATAAATACAAGCATATTCATAAGTACAGCTACTGCGGAAACAAAGCACGGCGAACCGTGAAGTTTATATTAAATTAAGTTCATAGACAGGCTGCTGCTGGCTTGTAATTTAGTGCCTGCCCATATAAGGTCAGTCCGTCAGCGGCAATCCAATAAGTAACACTGCCGCTAAATATTCACGGGTGAAGGACTGTGCTTATGCAGAGGAAGATGAGATGGTCAGGGTGGTGTTTGGCACAAACTCAGCGAAACTGCAGGAGAAACTTTTAAGTGAACGGTAAAAAAGTAAGAGCGAGGGGAGGGTTGACTTATTGACGCACGCAGGCAAAACCACAATAGCACGCGGGCTCGATGTACTGTAGTGTGTGTTCTGAATTGCGTGATCACATTCGAAAAAATATATCTTTTCAAGTTCTATTTAGTCCATATGTGTCATACTCAAGGGCCGCGGTCCCCATCCGGCCCGACGTGTAATTATATCCGGCCCGCAAGATCATTTTATATATTATTGTTATTAATGGCCCGGGTATATGAAGCGCTGGTAACACAATAGACTACAGATCCCATAATGCAGCACTTCAGCTGCCTTGCCGAATACTTACCACGTTAATCAAGTCTAGCTTATGATGCTGCAAGTTATTACGCGCTAACCCACACGCGATGCGAAGAAAAGTTGATTCTGAAATAGATCCTTTAAAAGCGATGGGAGGCTGAGTATATGTTTACTGACATTGCCGGTAAACCCGTGTGTCTCATTTGTGGAGCTAATGTGGCTGTAATTACAGAATTTAAACTAAGACAGCACTATGAGACAAAACATCAGGATCAACTGAAAGACCTGAATGCAATGCACAAGATACAGAAAGCCGAAGAGTTAAAGAAGAATCTGACACTTCAGCAGACGTTTTTACCCGTACACAATCACAAAGTGATTTCAAGTGAAGCTACTTTTATGGGAGACACAAATGCACCAGTGCAACTTGCCCCACTTTCCCTGTTGCCAAGTAATGTTGAACCAAGTCGGCACAACGGGTGTTCCCAAATACACAATTTGCTGATAAACTGAAGCGACTGAGTTCGCATGGCGCTTTGGTGACTTTGAAGAACAAAAAGAATTTTGAGTTGTTTCGCAACCCATTTGCTGTCGATGTGGAAACTGCACTTGTGGATATTCAGATGGAGGTGATTGAGCTGCAGTGTAATGGCACACTGAAGGCAAAAGCACTACGATACTGCAGGCCCGCACAGTTTATTCACTCCATTCCATGAAATGCTCCAGCTCCGTCTACATGCTGCTCGAACCTTGTGCATGTTTGGTAGCACATATCTGTGTGAGAAGCTCTTCTCAGTGATAAAGACTAACAAAACAGCACACAGGAGTCGCCTCACTGATGAGCACCTGCAATCCATCCTGAGAATCTCCACAACACAGAACCTCACAGCAAACAGAAACGAACTTGTGGCCAAAAAAAGATGTCAGGCGTCCAGCTCTAAAATGACATAAGAGCAAAGACAACTGAATGATTTGATTTGTTATTGCTGAAAAGAACACATTTTATTTATATTTCCAGGTTTTCTTATGCAGAATGTTCATATTTCAATTTGTATAATTTTGACAGAATATATTTTTATGGAGAGCAAAATCTTTTGGGATATTTAAAATCTAAGTTTATTTTTTATATAAAATTACATAAGAGTAAAGAAATTTTAATGTTTGTTCTTTTAACGTTTACTTTATATCTAACTTGTATAATTTAAACAGGATATATTTTTATGGAGAGCAAAATATTATGTTATTTAAGGTTTGAGTTGATTTATTCCGGAATAATATTCCTGTCTGATTTTATTCATATTTATGTTCAAAAAAGTTAAGTTTCAAAACTTTTAAAGTTTTAAAAGTTTAGTTTTAGTGTGTTCAATAAATGTTTATCCTGTTCGGCCCGCAACCTAGTGTGTTTTGGATTTTGGCCCCCTGTGCAATTGAGTTTGAGACCCCTGATTTAGTCGACACAAATATCTTTCGTTGGAATGTAAGGCTTAATTTACTCTTTACATTTGTATGGTGAAGAAAATTTATGCAATGATGCCTACATTTAACTTACATTCCTACCAAAGATATTTCTGTCGACTAAATAAAAATTCCTTCTATTTAAAACTTAAATATAACTTGAACAGATACGATAGTTCATAATATCCACGTTGACTTGCGTAAGAGCGGAGTCATCCACGTTTTAACAAACAGCGACATTGTACTGATATGAAATAGCCTGCCTATTTAATTATTTAGGAATGGATAAATAAATTAAGATTTGTACAAATAATGTTTTTCATTTTCTTCCTTGATGGATTCTGCCACCCCCAGCAACAGTTGCTCGCACCCCAAAGAGTGTGTATATATATATATATATATATGTGTGTGTATGTATATATATATATATATATATATATGTATATACTAGCAGAATACCAAGCGCTTCGCAGCAGAGAAGTAGTGTGTTAAAGAAGTTATGAAAAAGAAAAGCAAACATTTTAAAAATAACGTAAGATGATTGTTAATGTGATTGTTTTGTCATTGATATGGTTGTTGTTGTCATATCTATCTATTTATATATATATATTTATATATATGTATATCTGTATATATATATATATATATATATATATATATATATATATATATATATATATATATATAGCAAAATACCTGCAATTGGCAGCGGAAGTAAAAAGAAAAGGAAACATTTTAATAATAACGTAACATGATTTACAATGTAATTGTTTTGTCATTCTCATGAGTGTTGCTGTATATATATATATATATATATATATATATATATATATATATATATATATATATATATATATATATATATATATATATATATATATACACACATATATATACATACTGTATATACACATATACATATCTACATATATACTGTATATACACATATATATACAAATCTACATATATATATCCACATATATATATATATATTAGGTGGGACTCTATTAAAAAATTAATCCAATTAATTAGAGGCTGTGTAAGAATTAATCTTGATTAATGCGTATGTAATCGCTTTCGTAAATTTGCCCCAAATCGCAAATGTTTTTTTAATTTAAAAGTGTTTTAGTGGGCTACAGAATCAAATAATAGACTTGGACATGAATATTGTAAACTGAAGCTGTTTTAATTTCTGAAAAAAAGCCTTTAAACTGCATTTGAATTCAAAACAGAAACAATAATATCATCCCTGGTTAAAATTGGGCAGACTTAAAATAAAGTGGTAGTTTAAGTACTTTAAGTAGATTTTCAGAATAGTATTGTCTTTAAATAATAATAACCAAAATTTCAACATAAAGTGCAGTTTTTTCTTCTTAAAAAATAAGTCAGAAACATAAAAGGTAATTTGACCAGCTTAATCTTTAAACTCTGAGTAACATTAGCCAAAATTATTTTGTACATTAGACTAAAACAGTGTGATCATTGAACATTTTGTAATTAGATGTAATTAGAATTACTAACGGTCACGAAGTCCAATGATCCCCAGTAAGAGCCACAAAGTCCGCTTTCTGTAATGCATCTAATTTTGCTTGCTTTTCAGTGTGCACAAAACCAGGCTTTTATCAAGGCTTTCGGGTAGTGAAATGATCAGTCGTAGGAACGCGCTTTATTCGACTCTAACATTTTTGTAGCTGTGATGTGTGCATCAGTGTAATGGATATACCAGGAAATCATGCATTGACAAAAGTTCCCGTTTGCTTGGAATTGAAAGTGTGATTAAATGCGTTATTTTTAGCGTTATGGAGTACATGCATGGAAGCTTCTCAGCTGTGCTTGTGCTAATAAAGGGAAACATTTTAAAAAATAACGTAACATGATTCTGAGTTAACCTAATATTTTTCATCGTCCCAAAACCAAGGAGATGCGAAGGTAAAATGAATCGGTGGCGAACATACTCAGTGCATCCCCTCGGAATCGAACCTCGAATTTCGGCATTAGAGGCGAAGACTCTATAAATTGCCACAGCGTGTGGCTTGTCTATGCGAGAGTATGTACTGTAGATCGGGGTATATATATACATTTATATATATACCCGTGTACTGCAGTGGAGAAGTAGAAGTTATGAAAAAGAAAAGGGAACATTTTAAAAATAACTTAACATGATTGTCAATATACAGTAATTGTTTTGTGAGTGTTATTGAATGTTGCTGTCATCAAGGATTTGATTATCATTATTTCTTTCAATCAGGCTCGTATTTGTAGGATGTGTTGTGTTCAAGTTACATTCCGTGTTTGTCAATCGTTGTAAAGATAAGAGGTTTCATTCATCGATTAGTTCCTTACTGCATTAATAAACAGCTCGTCTTCCTTTTTATCTGTGATGTGACAAACTGCATGCACGGGTTTTTTTACACTGTCTTCCTTTAGCAGGACATTCACTTTTTCCACCGTGTGCTTTGTTTCCGCAGTAGCTGCACTTATGAATATGATTGTATGTATCAGACGCATCATATTTTTCTGCTGCTTTCTCAATTGTGTAATTCGGTTTTGTTCAGCACTCTTTGGAACTGTTGCTTTTGTCTGTGCACTGCGTCCAGTTCCGCGGAGCCGCTTGGTGTTCTTGCATCGAAGGTTCCCAGCTGTGCTGGTGCCATCTCGTGTAATGTCAGCTAAGACCCGGCACTTAAAAGTTTTTCTCGCAGTTTCAATGAGTCTCTCCCAAACACCACCCTGACCATCTCATCTTCCTCTGCATAAGCACAGTCCTTCACTGCGTGAATATTTACCGGCAGTGTTTGTATTGGATTGCGCTGATGGGCGGGCCTTATATGGGCAGGCACTAAATTACAAGCTAGTGGCAGCCTGTCTATGAACTTAATTTAATATAAACTTACGGTTCACGCCGTGCTTTGTTTCAGTAGCTGTACTTATGAATATGCTTGTATGCATCATTTGCTTCATAATGTTTTTCTGCCTTCTCAATTGTGAAATGGCGCTTTGTGCTCATCGCTGTTTGGAGTTCTTCCTTGTGCTCTACGATACTTACGTAGGGAGGCGTGATGATGTCGCACGAAACTCCGTCCCACGCCATCTCAACTCAACTCCATTACATTATATGTAGAAAAATAGGTTCCAGTTATGACCCTTATGCATAGAATTTCGAAATGAAACCTACCCAACTTTTGTAAGTAAGCTGTAAGGAATAAGCCTGCCAAATTTCAGCCTTCTACCTACGGGAAGTTGGAGAATTAGTGATGAGTCAGTGAGTGAGTGAGTGAGTGAGTGAGTGAGGGCTTTGCCTTTTATTATATATATATATATATATATATATATATATATATATATATATATATATATATATGTATATATGTGTGTGTGTGTGTGTGTATATATATATGACAGCAACACTCACACATTGACAATCATGTTACGTTATTTTTAAAATGTTTCCTTTTCTTTTTCATAACTTCTTTAACACACTACTTCTCCACTGCAAAGCGCGGGTATTCTGCTAGTTTCTAATATAAGGACAACTGAATATTTGTGTATTCAAGTGTATACAGACAGACAACATCAACAGACAACACCAAACATGAGTCTGTGTTACCTTAGTTGGTTCTTTCTCTTGCACTTTTAGAAAAGCAGACAACTTGTGATTTTATTTTTCATAATTTATATCAAACAATTTTCCAGTAAACATCATTCATTCAGAACCAGCTTTTAAATGTTCTTGTTTCAGTTCTGCTTTAGTTCTTAGATACTTATTAAGTTTTTCTCGAGACAGCACTGTGGTAGTTTGGTTTTCCTCACAGGTTTTACTACACTCCCTTACAGCTCCTCTGTGTGTGTGAGACACTGCTCTGAACTGATTCAAGTCTACTTTAGTTTTCTTACTGAATTTATGAAGAGACCCTCACAACAGCTAAGCCTTCTTCTTCACACAGTTATGGTGATGTCAACTCCAGAATTCACCCCCTAACTTTATCTTAACTACTTTACTGGTTATCTTTAGTGGCAAAAAAATGTACAACTGCTGGTTGATGTCCTCCTTCAGTAATTCTAAAGATTTTAGAGGTGGTCTCTGTTACTGGTGCACCTTGCTTTCCTTTATCAAGTCAGAACTGAATGAGACCCCCACATTCACCTCCATTTCAGGGGTCTTCAGCTCTTACCGTCTGGACACTACGTTACCCTTTGGCGCAGAAGAGATCATTTAGCCTTTATGATGCCCACAATAAGGGTCTTACTACAGGGCAGAAGATAATCCAGGGGCAGAGATCAGAGGTCTAGTGCTTACAAAGGGTTATAAAGGATGGAGTGGACTTGCTGCTATGCTGCGTCTTGGATAATAATAAAATATATAATAATTCATTACATTTATATGCGCTTTTCTCAGTACTCAAAGCACTATCCACACAGGGAGGAACCGGGAAGCCAACCCACAATCTTCCACAGTCTCCTTACTGCAAAGCAGCAGCACTACCACTGCGTCACCTGTGAGGACAGAACAGAAATCCAAATTTTTACTGCTAATTTCCTGCTAAGTGTTGTCCATCAAGTTGAGTTTTGGCTCCTTCTTCAGTCAAAAAGTGATAAAGAGTGACAAACTGAGACATTGCTGGTTATCATTTGCTGTGGTTGATCAGACTGATCAGATGAAATCGAAACTGTCAAGGAGAGTCCTGGTGAAGTGAACTGACATCTGAGCTGAAGTTACGAGTCAATAAAAGAGGGGCAGGCGGTGGCAGCTTAAGAAAAAGACTTCTGACCAAGCAGTGCCAGTCTGTCCTACAATTAAATGTCTGCTTTCAGGGACATCTGAAGAACTGATTTATGTAAATCAATCCAAATCAAGTGATAGCCAAACAACAGAAAACATAAAGAGATCAACAATTAGATGTCGATATTAGTGACCTGATTTATATTAAACTGATAAATATCAGGCCACGTCATAGACTTCATTGTTGTTTGAGATGTTGGTTTCTAAACGTAGTGTTCACCTGTGAGCCGAGCTCTTTTAATATCCCAGCGAGGACTCGGCCACATTTGTGTGACTTACTGAGACCTGGCAAAGCTGATGTGACACTAGTCCTTTATCTGAACATACTGTACATTGAGGTTGTGTAGTCGTGATGGGGGATTTAAAATTTGGCTTAGATGGTCAGACTTGCACTTCTAGTAAGTTCTTTACATTTCTGCTGGACTTGTTAGGGTTTTACCAAATATGAAAGCTCCGAGTCTTTGTCATAATCATACATTAGGTGAGATTATCACTCAGGGTATGACATTCAAACTGATTGACATGTGACAATAGTGTGTCTCTTAAACAGCCCTGAGATCAGCCAAATGCAAACTCTGATTCTGACACCACAAAGACAGACGAGCAGCTAACTAAGCACTCAGCGTGTAAGTGTCAGCAGTACAGAGTGTGTCTATTGACGTGTCAGACCTTCTTTTTAGATTACGCTTTAGGATGACATTGTGTGCTCACTTACTACGCTTACATCAGCCAACTGTAACATCATCTTCTTAAGAACACCTCAGGAGGGTCCGAATGTCAGACATTTCTACGTGTAGCCCACGTGGCCGCGCACTGCTCAGTGGACATTTCTAGACAGCAGGCTATAGTTGGCCTCCACTGCCTTTGAATCTCAAAGAGAAACTGATCAGAGCAGAAAGAAACTTAGCTGGCTGTGAGGAGAGAAAACAGTTGTTTGTGGGCCATCTTGGGGATCTCATCCTGAGCTGTTTCGTGACTTGCACCAGTCTCACCAGGATGGCAACTCCAGCAGCCAATGCTCTGAAATTGAAACATCAGGTTTATAAGGTCCAGTAAAACCTCGATTATCAGTCAGGGGTCAGGACCGAGGCTGTGACGGATAAGAGAAAAGACGGATAACAGATCAGCTACTTTAAAAATGACATACAGTAGATTAGTTTAGCGAACAGTCAGTAAAACCATATTAACAAAATGAATTAATTTATATAATATTGTAATGACCAGCGTAATAAGCAAATACATCTCAGAGGTCCTGGAGTTTTCTACATTTAACGTGGAGTCTTCGTTCCCTCACAAGCGGTGTCCTGTCTTACACTCCGTTACTTGGCTTATAGAGCTCGCCTCCTAAACAATCAAAGAAAGTTTTCCCTACCGATCAGTTGATCTCCTGCCACTCTCGTTGTGTATTTCTGATCCCACAAACACTCCTGCTTATTTTCTCCTGACTCCCTGCTCCACACCTTCCCTTCTCTCCTCACTGAACATCACAAGCTGCCTGCACACCTCAATATATTAACACAACCTGATATAACAGAATATATAAAGAAAATTACAATGCAGAAGACCATTAACATTAATACAGAATAAGCGTTACCGTCACTGGTTTCCATTTTCAGCACATTTTTCAATTATTTCAGCATCCCGCTTTATATCGTTCACTATTGGCCTTCCTACTCCGTCATTGAAGCAATACTTGAAGAGCTGTTGCTGTTTAAGTAAGCGCTAATAAGTTCAAACAGCACACACATATGTTGATAGGCCATAACAATGCATAGTAGTTTAGTTTAATTATAACAAAAGAGAAAAGCTACAAACTACTATTAAAGCTGAAGGTACGTGCGGACACTGGGATTTCTGTTGTTCCAATGTGCAGAACTCACAGTAATGTAGGAGCAGCTGGCGTGCAGAAGGTTGGGTTTTGTTATTTAGTCCTGACAGTTAATCAAGTGACAGATATTCGGGTTTTACTGTAGATGAATAGATTTCTCTGTCACATTAAATGTACAAATTCCTTAACTCAAAGTTATTCAAACAGTTTCCATTAAACACTAAACATCACTCACCTGTTTTTCTTCTCTTTCCGTCTCCAGCTCAACCATTTCATGATTTTATGTCCAGTCACCACACACATCATGCAGATGCAGGAATCATCAGTTTTACAGAATATCTCCAGACTTTTCTGATGTTTCTCACAGAGTTTCTCCTTCAGATTTCTATCAGGATCAATCAACTTGTGGTGCTTCAGGCTCGCTCTCTTCATAGTGAGGCTGCAGGTGAGTCTGACAGTAGGAGGCCGGGCAGGTGAGACAGGACTTCACGCTCTGAACTTCTTCCCAGTACAGAAGTCACAATCCACGTCTCCAGGACCGTCATTATTCTGAGATGGAAAAGAAGGAGGAGGTGGAGTGAGTACCTTGTCCTTAAATTTCTTAATGACTTCATTCAGCAGAGTGTTTCTTCAGAGCAGGCATCGTGGTGAAGTTTTCTCTGCACTGAGGACAGCTGCACACTTGGCTCTGATCCCAGTAGTTAATTAAGGCACTTGACAGAAACTGTGACCACAGGGGATGGTGACAGGGTCAGTCAGGGTGCCCAGACACAACAAGCAGGTGAACTCGTCCTGTGACACAAACAGCTGGGCTTCAGCCATCGTCAGTCTGAGGAGAGGCAGGAAGAGAGAATCATTCAGACAAACAAGGAAGTGACTTGTGAAGAAACCAAAGTGAAAGTTTGTCCGAGTTCAGTGAGAAAGAAGGAGGAGGAGATTTAAAGAGAAATTGAGAGCTCACAGAGAGAACATCTGAGGAGACACTGAGGGTGAACAGTTAATGTGAGACAGGAGCTCAGAAAGTGAAGACCACCAAGTGACAGAAGAGATGACCTGTCACAGGGGATCTGCTAAAGTGTCATTCATGTCATATTTCTTATTCATTTATTACACACTGAAGTCCACTCAGACTCCATATCAGTCCTCTTTATTAAACAAATTATCCATCCCATAATAAGTTCTCATCTCCTACTTATCAATAATGAATTTTTGTGTTTTCTTTGTCCATGCCAGGAATTTATCAGATTATTCAGTAAAGACCCCAACTGAAGCCCACTTAGTTTAAGAAACAGAATTATTTGATACATTAATAAACACAAGGATAGTAGAAATATGAAAACATCTTAAAACTGATAACAGACAGACAGACAGTCAGACAGACAGACAGACAGACAGACGACCGCGTCACACACAGGCGCTCGCCGCTCTCGGCTCCTTCACAGTTTTTTAGATTTTCTTGGTTATTCAAGTCGTTTTATCTCAGGATTTGTGAGACTTAATCAAGTCTGTTGAACAGGCTCTGCCTACACCTGCACCCTACGATTAACACACAGATGCTAGTCACACAATTGGGTATAAGTGATGCCCTAATGCCAGTCCTCTGTAATAGCCCACCTTGACTCATTCCACTTAAGTACATAAGAGTGACCCCTCCAGCCTGTCACTTCTCAGTGCCCCACACTGGGACTTGCTGTCACCAGCACTAACAAATGTACAGATGTCTCTGAGACACATGATGGCTCATTATAACATTTAGTTTTAATGCCATTTCTAAACCAACAGGGTCTTACTTTGCTTCACTTGCTCTTCTGTAGCCAGAAGACACACCACATGCACTTCAGATCAGGTCATCCACCTCAACCTAAGCATATTCAGGCCTGGCCAATATTTGGATTGGATTCCATCTAGGAAAAGCCAATAGGGGCTTACCCGGTGGTCTGAATATGGATCCCAATGCCCCAAGTAAAGTGATGAGGACACTGTGCTGTATAAATGGTGCTGTACTTTAGATGAGACGTAACTCTGTGGTTATTAAAGATCCCTGTGTGTCCCCCATAAAGATGTCTTTGCTAAATTGCCCTCCAAGGCCTTGTCATTGTGTCCCCCTAATCGGGTCCCTGTCTCTCATTAGCTAACTGCTTCTCTCACCACTTCACCATCTAATAGCTATGTGTGGTGAGCATACTGGCACAAAATGGCTGCGTCACATCATCTGGTGGATGCTGCACATTAGTGGTGGTTAGAAGTGGCTCCCCACTCACTGTGTAGAGGAGCTTTGAGTAGTGAGAAAAGCACAATAAAAATGTAAAGAATTATTATTATTATTAATCAAGTTCAAACTCTCAGCATTGATAACACCCCTTGGCAAAAGCAGCAACTTTCAACATCTGATTGCCCTAATATTTACTTCAGTCACTCAAGAAATAAACAAAAAGAATAGAAAAAGGAATGTGTCATTTAATAATCAGGGATGAAATGTAAGTGATCAGCGTGGACGTCAGAGTTATCATTGGCAGTGCACCACCTACTGGAATGTAAGTCATGTATTAATAAAATGCATCATATTTTCCATTCCAACAGATGACACATTACAAAACATTTGTAGTAATATAATGTATAGAATGTTGGAATGACAAATACAATGTGTATGTCTCTGTTATATACAGTAAACCCTGCGAACTCGTGGTTCAGAGTATGCAGCCTCAATCTCTTCGATTTTTCCTAAGAACCTATCTAATAATTGTTAGGTGAAACCTCAAATATCCACCACAATTTTTATGGTTTTCGCTGAAATATGCCGCTGTAGAGAGAACAGGAAGCAACTGTAGTGGAAAAGCCGCCTGGGATGGTGAAAGTAGCCAATAGAATTTGAAACTGCAACTCCCAGCATTCCCTGCAGTGGCTCTGATTGGTCTGCTGCTGAGGCTGCTGGGGCTGTTGGGGTCGAAGGATGTCAGCATGGCTTTTAAAAAGGGGCCGATGATCCAAATGCAAAAAAAATGTTTTGTAATTTGTATTTCAAGTTCTTGTCTTTCTACCTGCCTTTTCTTGGAGTTACCTATACTTTTCCATTTTGTCCTCGATGCGTTTTATACATCTGGATTGTCTGCTGTCTGCCTGTTTACATGAGGACTGTAAATGGATTCATGAACCATCCTGTGAATAAAGGAAAGCTCCTGAACCCATCCATCCGTCTTCACCATTTTCAGGATCTAGCGGTAGGGACTATCTTTACATTCCCATTCAGTATGGATTCTGGACTTTCTATTTTCATCATTATATTACATCCTTTGTCATTTTTCATGATTTACTGTGTTTTTTTTTTGTGTTTTCGTTTTTAATGTTAATCCCCGTGGGTCAACACTAATGTTATGGTGTATAAAATCGTTTTGGTTTTTCATTATATTTTTTAAATAGGCAACAGATGAATAGACAAATCAAAGGGTTTTTTTCCCCAAAACCCATTTTTACAACAGTTGTTCACAGCTTAGGGGAAGGAACACCCTGGGAAAGGATGCGGCCCATCCTCAGGCTATTGATTATTTTATGGATGGACATCTGGGAACAACAATTGGGTTTTTCTAAAAGGGAAAAGAGGAAATTAAAATTTTTAACCTTTAAAAATTTTTATAGCCATTTTGACACCAAATCAGGTTCGTTTTTTAACCTGTATTCTTTTTTCCCAATTTGGTATTATTATTATCCTTGTATAAATTATCATGCCGCTTTTAACTTTCTATGATTTGTCTTAATGTCTAGAGGACTGAAGAATAAGTTGATTTCTTTGAGCACCTGGTGACAGTCATTTTTGCATTATATCTGTGCTATGAGGATTATAAGGCTGAGGTGAGGGTTACTCAATAGAAGGGACAGTATGAGAAAAAGAAGGTATTCTTGGCTATAATATTCTAAGTCAAGTTGTCTTTGTATGTTTTAAATTTATTCTTGTAGACAAAAGTAATATTTAGGTCTTGAGATATCACTAAAACATCATAGTTTGTTTGTACGATTAAAAGAAGTCTCTTGAAGTTCAAGTTAGTAGCAGGCTGTTATTCCTATAGCACTTGTGTGTTTAAGTGATTAGGGTTATCGTCGTGGTGTGTCATCAGGCCACTTGGTTATAGTCTGTATGCATGTAACTCGTTTGTGTGTGTTCATCTTAAAGTGCAACAGTAGACCATCCGATAACGAACTTGAGAAAACACCCCTTGGAAAACAAGTGGGCAAGTGAGGGAAATACCACGATAATTCATTTTTGGACGGGTTTAATGGGAAATCATGTTTGCATTTTTGTGTGTTTGGTTATTTTGAAAGGACAGGGATGGATCGCCCACAGACTGCAATAGTTCTCGCATGCTGGCATAAAACTGGGTACATATGTGTGCATCAACAGCATTTCTAAAGTTTTTAGGTTTAGGGAAAGAATCAGCTGTCAGCTGGGGTTTTCTCCACTAAAACGGAGACAGAGAAAGTAGCCACAGCAAAGTTAGCGGAAACGTTAAGGGAGCAGCAATAGAAGAATCGCTGGAAGGCTGTTGTGTTTTTCTCGTGGGGGGAAGTCAGCTAGCAATAAGCAGCTGCTCTTGCCCGGCCCAGAGAAGCGTCCTTCATAAAGTGGAAAAGGCAGCTAAACAAAAAACATACACTTGTCTGCTGGTAGAGAGGGTTGTGCAGGTTAATGATTACAAAGCAGTTAGTTGGGGGAGCAAAGAGATAAGAAAATACCTGGCCAAAAGTTTGAGCAGCTGCGTAGAATGTATTAGGAGAAATCATACAGATTAAGCAAGACCTATCAGTGTTAAAGCCTGGCTTTGATTTTGGGGAGTCTTTTGACCCTAGAAACTGGGAGAAATACAGGGGACTTAGTTTTGAGATCGCTGCACTCATATCTTGGCTTGCTGATAAGAGAGCTGATTTTGTTAAGGCAAGAGTGCGCGTCTTCGCCATGCAGAGCAAGTTTGCAGAGACCAGATGCTGATGGGACGGAGGCAATCCCCTGGAATATCTGTTGTTGTGCCAGGAAAAACAGGAAGAGGTGTTTTATGGTAGCGAGTGAGCAGCTTGCAGCTAACAAGAGAATATGGGGGAGGAGCATTTGGTCTGCAGGGTGGAAGAAAACCCTAGGCCAGCGTTTAAAGGTGGTCCCCTGCAACTGAGATAAGCAGGATGTGTAGAACTGCACAAACCAAAATTGCTTTAAGGAAAACTTTTTTTAACTTTGATATACATTTAAAACTGAAGTAGCATGATCATGTTTTCTTTAAGGTGAACAGCTGTACAGGCTATAAAGCAGTGAACACCCAGCAACAGCAATAGAAATGAAGCTGGTTATGGGGGACCTCACAAAAGCTCATGTTGATTAGTGCTGCAGTGAAAACAAAATTTAAACAGTATATTGGAAGGCAGGTGACAAGAAAGCTCATAATGTGAGGAGTTACTTGAGTGGAAATGAAGTATAAGGAAATATGGTGTGCATTTTTTTTAGTTTTGGTCTATGACTGGGTTGAAAATGGCATGGAAATAAAAACATCCAATGCCAAACTGTAAGGAAAGAAAGGGAAAGAGTATGTTTCTATTATTCTTACTGAACTGCATTCTCGTATCAGTATTTAAAAATTGTATGCCAAAGTTATCCACTAACTTTTGTTAAAAAAACCCAGTGCTAAGAGAGATTTATTTAGACATTGAAGGTGGAGCAACTGGTGGATTTGTATAGCCATTGTAGACTGCAGGGGCATGAGTTGAATAATGTAACTGAAAACTAATTGGTTTAAAAGAAAGAAATGACGGAGATGAAAGAACAAAGTGTTTGTATATGAAAGCTTTGAATGTATTTGAATTAAAGTGAGTTTGGAATGGCCATTTTAGCATTTGAAGTGGATAAGTTCTTTTTGGGATTTACAAGCAGCACATTCATTTGGGAATAAGAAAATGGAAGGCAGTGGCTTCCATCCAGTTTTGGCACTAGCATGTTGAACAAAGGGATGGAAAATGTAGCTATTGAGCTGAGTTGAAAGCTGTCTTTGATGTTAAGAAGGACATACGAAAGGCCTGTTGTGATCCATACTAACAGCTGGATATAGATTTTAGGGTCTTTGTTACATTAGCACAAGCAGGAAGAAAGATGGGTGCCCAATATTTGTTAAGTCTGTCTGGTAGGTAAAGGAGCTCTAGGAGTTATTGGGGAGAGGGACAGAATGCAGACATTTTAATAAAATATGTGAGCCTCCTCTCTAAGAAATGAATATTTTTCATTCACTAGGTTGTAGTCAAAGTATGGCAAGTTGCAGACTATTAAAAATTTACACCTGATAAAAGGTCGGGATTAATAGCCTAGGAAGAACAACATCCAGAAAATAAGAAACAGTGGCTTCTAGAAAAAGGACATAAGACTTGATTTAAATGAGAGCCAGAAATACTTTCTTGCATCCATTTCTATAGACTTTACAAGCCGGATAACTGTTCATTTGGACTGAATTTGTGGTGACAAAGCTTTATATTAGGACCTGAGCAAAGCATCAAATCCTGCTAAAAGAGGCCGTGGACTGCAATCATCATCACCATAATTGTCAAGTAATGGAAGAGGACAAGACAACTGGACACTGAGAGACAAAAGCTAAGTGTTCTCTTCCATAAGCACATAACATGGGATGTACTGCATGGAGGGAAGCTGTTTAAGGGAGCAGGATAGTTTAGGGACACATTTGTGGGGATTTAGGGCCACATGGGAAACAATGATCAAGACAATCAAAAGACTGAGGGAATCACTTTGTCCAAGGCCTAGAGATAGGTTAGGGTTTATTGTGCATTTGTTTTCATTTTTGTAGCCTGTATATTGGCTTATAGCCCACTATCTAAACTAGGTGATTTAAAGTGATGCCCATTTTGGGTGGGTTAAATGTCAATTAGAGTCTTGTGTTTAATGGTAATTTTAAACAGGGCCATTTCCTCCACCTTTTTGAGGCCCATTAGTTGGGGTCATAGATATATTCTGTGCTTTTTGGGTGATGGAAAGGGTGTAAGACAAGGTGGAAGGCCAGTGGTGGAAAACAAGTAAAGAAGATTGTAATGTGCTAAAGACTACAAAGAGGGGATAAATGGGGTGCTGGTGCCCCCAAGGACTACAATCTTAGTCACTTAGGGAAGAAGTGCACTGCAGGAGCTGCAAGTATCTGTGACTGTGGAAGTGATGCTCCAGCCCAGGAGGCAGTTAGCATTCCTCTGGTGGTCCTCCAAAAATTTGTGCACAGGGTGCACTATAACGTTCTGCTAAACATTGAAGAGGTGGCAAATGGCACGAGTTCTGGTTCCACTAGGCTGGTCCCATTCCAACTACAGCTGAGCTAACGCCACGCCCACAAACCACCCCCAACAACTGGTGTGCCTTTTTATGGCTACCATAGTTAGGAACTGGGGAAGTGTGTCTCAGAGGGAACCATAAACCAGGAATATATATAAGGGAAATTTGGGCATTAAAACTAAATTAATTGGATACATTTCAGCTTGAAGTTAAACTAGAATGTTAGATTTGCAGTTTTGTTAATGTAATTATTTAAAGGAGTAAATTGGTCCAATAATGTTGCTACAAAAACTAAGGTAAAGAAAGCTTGAACAATTAAAATGAACAACTAAATTTAGAGAAGTTTTTTGGGGCCTTTGACAAACTGGTAACCTACATTGTATAAGATAGAGTTCAGAACTTAAATTTATCATACAGAATTCATATGACACTATGGAAAAGTAATAAATGTACAATGCAGTAGGTCATATTAATTTTAAGTTTTGAATGGGAAAGTGATCACATTAAAAGGAAGGACACTAAGAGTTGAAGGAGGGCATTTCACATGAACCCAAGTAGTGGTATAAACCAAAAATTTTTAGTGCTCAAGGGGGGAACAGGAGAGGGGGTCCGCCTGTTGGATGGAAAGAACACTTGATGCCCCATACAGGATGTCCCAATTTATTCTGGCCAGAATTGGTGGGAGTCGGACTCTCTGCTGATTGAATAAATTGAGCAGGGGAAAATTTCTTTGCTTTATTTGATAGTTGAGATGAAGGCCGTTGAAGAAACGTGTTCCTTCCTGGGACCGTATTTAGTTATCCGATTCAAAGACATTATAAAACATTTCTGTTGTTTGTATAAAATTGTAGCTTAGATAGATGAACTTTTGCTTAGGGTCCAGGCGTGGGTAAATAGTTACCATGTTTAGGTGGAAAACCCGAAATGTGGCAGACACTAATTTGGAATTAACACACCACTTGAACTTAGAATAGGTGTTTAAGATTTAGGCAATCCAGCTTCCATCTTGCATATAGCATCTTTGGTATTTGAAGAAATAAAGACAAGAGCTGCAGAAATAACAGAACACAATAGGAGTTACTAGCATCAACTAGTCAAGGATTCAGAATGCTTATGGAATCATTATGAAATGACAATGGCAAATTTGCAGTATATCTGATGGGATCCTAGCATAAGAACTCATCTCCTGATAATTTTTTTCTGCTAATTGTTGGAGCTGTAAGTACTTCAAATGTCCCTTTGAGCCAAATCTGCTTGAGGGACTGAGACGGGCAGTAGGAGGCACTGGAAGGGCATGAGAACACACTACCAACCCGGACGCCAAGGGTTTGAAGGACTCACAGTTCAAATTTAGTTTGTATGACCAAAATAGGGTGGAGTGTTATGGGGGTATGAAATCTGTACATTTTGGTTTTCATTATATTTTTGTTCAAGACTAGGCAACAGATGAACTAAGACAAATCAAAGCAGGTTTTCCCCACACCCTTCTTTACAACAGTTGTTCACAGCTTAGTGGAATTTGGTATTACAGCCTGGGAAAGGATGCTGAGCCATGCCTCAGGCTATTGATTACTTTATGGATGGACATCTGGGACAACAATTGGGTTTACGGCCTGGGAAAGGAAAACTGAGGCAATATCAAAAAACTTCATTACCTGGGGAATTAATTCATCACCCTTTTGACAGCCAGCCAATCAGGTTTCATGGTTGAAACCAAGGCAAGAATTTCATAATAAATATCCTTGGTTTGAGACAGAAGAGAACAAAGAAAAAGGGGGAAGAAGAAAGTACAAGGAGAAGGGAAAAGGAATGGATGAAGACGGCACTGGTCGTCAGAAAGGCATCATGGATATTGATTACTAAATCAAACGCCTCCCTGGGCCATTCATCCTTGTCATCTCCCACTTTTTTCGTAAGCTTTTCTAAAGACTATATATATTCAGACTTTCCTATCAGTATTATTCTCTAGTATTCTTTTGTTCCAAATGGTATTATTATTACCTTGTATAAATTATCATGCTGCTTTTTTAAATTTCTATGATTTGTCTTAATGTCTAGAGTGACTGAAGTAAGTTAGATTTCTTTGAGCACCTGGTGACAGTCGGATTTTTGCCATTATATCTTGCTATGAAGGATTATAAGGCTGAGAGTGAGGGTTTCTCAATAGAAGGGACAGTTTAGAAGAAGAAGGTATTCTTTGGGTGATAAATGGTCTATAGTCAAGAGTGCTGAGTCTTTGTATGTTTAAATTTATTCTTGTAGACCTAAAGTAATATTTAGGTCTGAGATATCACTAAAACATCATAGTTGTTTGTACCGATAAAAGTAAGTCTCTTGAAGTTCAAGTTAGTAGCAGGCTGTTATTCCTATAGCACTTGTGTGGTTTAAAGTGATTCGGGTTAATCAGTGCGGTGTGTCATTCATGGGGCACTGTTGTGGTTATGGTCTGTTTGTATGCATGTAATCTACGTTTGTGTGTGTTCATCTTAAAGTGCAACAGTAGACCAACCCGAACCCGATAACAACTTGACGAACACTTACCTTGAGAAAACAAGTAAAGGGGTAAGTAGAGGGAAATAGCTTCGAAATATGAGTGGTATCGCTGTTTCATTTGTTTTCATTACGTCTTTATTTGCTGTTTGATTACCGGTTTGCTTTGTTTTTGTCTTTGTTTGTGAGTGCGCAGGTCGGCTCCAAGGCTGGCTGCGTCCCTGGAATCTCCACCATAAAACCTAAATCGCCTTTCTCGACGGTGTGAATCTTAGCGGCACTGGACCACTACAGCGTTATTCAATTCTGCTTGCTGCTGATCGGCTGTGATGCGTCTCCAGCTGAGTGTTCTCGTGTTTTCCCTGTTGTTCCTCTTAACCCTTAAACCACCACAACCGGGATAGTCGTTTCAAAGTGCCATTTGCGAACACGCAGGAGTTAATCAGTCAGTGCTGTACATTCGTGAGCAGCCAGCTCATGACCACTGCCAGCCCTTGTGAGCAGGGTGGCTGGAACGCACCCTAGAAGACACTGATGCTCCTCAAAACAACCCTCTTAAAACGTTGATAGACTACTTTCACATTGCTCCCTCACTTGCTGGGCCACTTTGCGGCTGCTCTGTCGCGTGATTTGCTTTCATGCGACGCTACGCTACTTAAAAACCTGAACAGCACCTGTCCTATTGGGCTAATGGATTTGTTTCTCTCTCCTCCTCCAGACATCCTCTGCTCCAGTTGTGCCCCTGTGATGTTTGTCTCTTCTTTAATCGATAACTAACTGCATACTGAGCTCATTTTACTTCTGAAAGAGACCTGTTTGTTTGAAGTGTTTGAATAAAGTTCCTGTCTCTACAATCTCCTGTGTTTCTGCGCAATTCTGTGACCCAGGTGACACCCTGCAGCACTGCAGCCTCACTGTCCCTGATTGAGCGCTGCACTGACTGGCCTGCCAGCGGCAGCGCTTACCTCTGTGTGCCTCGAGTGCAGCAGTTCAAGAGCAGTTGGCTCTGTGATTTCATTCATGAAGTCAGATGCACCTCGTACATATTGTTCAAGTAGTTTATTAAATAGTTTATACAGTTCATTAGCAGGGTGTAAAATGATCAGTGGTGCAGTAATTGTGATGTCTTTGCATGAAAAAATGTGTTCCATTAAAATTTCACTTTTCTTTGTAAATTGTGACTTTTACTTAAAGTTCAGCAAAAAAGTATTTGGTGTCCAGGGATGCATTAACCCCAAGTATATGGAAGTTTAAGAGTTAAAACCCCAAAATGCCATTGAACGGCCGCACCTTCTAAGGCTTCTGGCAATGAAAACGCTTGTGTGAATGACAGTACATATAGCGGTAACATCGGTATTTTACATTCTAGCACTGTGGGCAATATCAGTCAGTACTGTGCAGTATGCAGGTTTACCTTTACATTCTTTATTTTTAGGTAATGTATTAAGATGAGTATGAAATTAAATTAAAGTCATTTGGGAGCATATTTAGGGTTTAAACTACAAAATAGGCATTTTTAACCACATCAAAAATTTGCTTTTTTCACAATTACTGAGTGCTCTAGGAACATAACCCCTACTGAAATCTGGCAGTGTGTACTGTACAATTTAGTATGGGATTTGTAGAATGTTATGTTATTAGAGATGTGCCATCTGTTGGAATGACGAATTTAACATGATGTCTCTGTTACGCACATTTGGTGTTGGATTCCTAAAAGTAGTGTTAGTGTTGTGAATTTCCTTGGGATTAATAAAAGTATCTATCTATCTAGTATTTGTGATGTACCATTTGCTGGAGTGACAAATGCAATTAATTTTATTACTACAAATGTTTGTGTTGTGCCATCTGTTGGAATGAGAGAGACAAAGGAAAACAATTCACACGCAGACACAGAGACACTTTTCCTTTTTTTAAGGTGGATAATGTTAAGAATTTTGATTAGTGATCAATATGCTTTATTATTAGTTTTAGTGCTATTAGCTATGAAAAGTGTAGCCCTGAGGTAACTTTAAAAGGACACCATTTATGTCAGCAGAAGGGCCCTGGCCTGTCACCCTTTCACAGGCAGATCTTGTTTTGTGAACGCGTGCTGAGCAGCTCACTGACAGAAGACAAACAAACTGCAGGCAGGACCTTTGCCAGTGTGAGTACTGGGCAGGCTCTAGGCTGGCACATCAAACATATAAGCACTTAATGGCATTTACATTTATTAGGGCTCAGTAATACTTTGGGCAATAAACGTTAAAATAAAACGCATTCTAATATCTCCCTAGTGTGAGTTACTGTATATAGGGTATGTAAAACATTTGCCCACATCTACAATACAGACTGTATAGTTATACCACACTGCCGACTTGAACATCGCATAAAGGGATCATTTTCCTGCAGATCATCTAATGTTGTCTACCAATTCTCTGCATTTAATGTCCTGACGCTGCACTCTATGTGGAGAAACTGGACAAACACCTGCCAGAGAATGAATTTACACAGATTCCACATTAAACATGGCAACACAGATGTTCCTGTAGCGCCACTTCAACAGCCATAGACACTGTAAGAGGGACTTTAAAGTCACGGGACTTATGGGCAACTTCAGAACACAGCAAGAGAGAAAAGAATGGGAAGTTAAACTCATGTTAAAATTTAATACATTACAAAATGGCTTGAATAGAGACAAGATTTTATAGCCAGGTATGAGGACTGTTTGCATCTCTCAGACTGACACAGATAACCTGACTACAGATCTGCATTGTTTTGAAAAACTCATCAGAAATTTCAAAGGACTTTATTGGACAGTTATCTTATCCAAAGATCTTGACCATACATTGCTCTCTCTTGTTAAATTAATCTTAGCCTGAATTAAGCTATTAATTTTTTTTTACATTTAAGATTTTTCATTTAAAGACTTACCAATGTTGTTTCTTGCCTAGTGTGTGGATATAAACACAGGGAACTTAAGTTTCTGTATTAAATCTTGCCTGAAAAAAGGGGCCTGAGTTGCCTTGAAAGCTTGCATACTGGAATCGTTTTAGTTAGACAAAAAGGTGTAATTTTGTTGGCTTTTCTCTACATTCATAATGGCTAACACGGTACAACACCCTAGTACTACAGATGTATATCGGGTTAAGAGCTGATTATTGAAGGTTACGGACCTTTCACTGCACATCGATGTCCGTGAAGTTACAGCAGCTTAGCCCTGACAGACGAGTGAGGCTTTTATATGAGGACATGCAGATATATGTTAAATTAGCATTTAGGTTTATATGCCAGTGCTTCTTTGTATCTCCTCACGATAATAAATAACGCTACAGCAGAACATATTAGTTAGCCTATTTAATCAGTTGTAAAGGCTTGTCTTTTTTGTTTACCTTCTTTCATTCCTGAAGCTCCGGTCGAGGCTGTCCGAGTTTGGCCCTCAACAGTGAAGTAGAGCTGCCGCTTATCGGAACAGTTGCCATTTATTTTAGCCTTACAGCAGTGTGGCTCAAGCTGTTGGGCAGATATCTACAAGGGTCGCGAAAAAATGGAAATCAAGAAGAAACTACTTATTAAAACAAACTGTTTATTACAACAGTTTATGGTACAAAAATTACACCCTGTATGTGCACACCGGGTCTGTAGTATTTGTGTAAATAACCGCGCCTCGTGATGTGTCGTTAGCCTCTAACAGCCGATTCTTTGTACTGAACAAGAAGGCCAGTTTGTTCGGAGAGTGGAGTCCAGCCAAATAGAATCCATGCAGGCAGGGGGACCTGATTTTGATGGGCCCATCATGCGCCAATCACAAGCAAAGACAGACTTGGATCATACCATTATGTGAAAGAAGGAAGGGGCAGACGCCCGATGACAACGAGTGTAGTGGTAAGGCCAGGTACACAGAGCGACAGAGAGACTGGGAGTTAGTGATGGGGAGTCTCCAAGCATCAAACGTTGAAGCAATTGTGTCGGAAATGTATCAAGCTTGAAGCATTTGACACTCACCTTCTAGTGATCCCTCCTGGCCATTTTCATTAACGTTACACAAACTCATGATCCACTTCAATGACGTCTGTTAGAACTCTTATTGCTTTTTTTTTGCTGCTACAGACTGACAACGAAGAGAAGGGTTCGCAGCAACTTCTAGTGTCTGATGTCAAAATATAATATATATATATATATATATATATATATATATATATATATATATATATATATATATATATATATATATATATAATAACCGCAAAGGTATGCACTATACCATAGCAAGAGTTAAAATAAGAGCCTCACTCATGGATTCCGCTCTTCAATTAGTATTTACTTTGCACTGTATCATTATAATCGGTCCTGTTATTAGTATCACATTAACCTTCATCTTTTCTTGAGATCAATTTAATAGCCTGAAATGTTTCTTTGGTTTGATTTAAATTTAAAAACGGAATAGACGGAAAATAAAGGTTTATCCCTGTACTTTGCCATGATATAGGTAAGCACACCTGAGAAAGAAAAAGGTGAAATCCTTAAATCAGTTAATATTCGATCAAGTGATTGAAATATTTAATTTATTAACACTTTACAATATTTTGTGGAGCACAAGTAACGAGTTTGCTACAAAGAAATGACGCCAATGGCTCAACTAACTAAGGTGGTTGCTTTTCAAATTTGAGCAGTGCTAGCCGAGTTCGATCCGACTTAAAGACATAAAAATTAACAATAACAAAAAAAAAAAATGATAAGGAGTGAAATCTCTATAACCTATTTGAACTAAATAATTTTGAGAGATACTGTGGAAGGATCACATAAGAGATCTGTTTGGGAATCACCAAAATGCGATGTCTAATTGCGGATAGCAGCTCACGTATTTACATTAATGCATTTGTATTCATTGCCATTTGACGTCCATGAACCCCTCTATTGAATAAGGCAATGGTTCTCAACCTGTGGGGCTGTAACAAAAAGGGGGCGCAAGATGTGAAAAAAGAAAACAAGAATGAAAAATAGGAAAAAAAAATCTATTGGAACCAAAACAAATTAACTTAAACCACATTCTGATACTAGAACAATATGACAGTTTCAGTTGCTTTAGCCAATATATTAACTCTTTGAGGGCTGAATATGTTTTCCAAAAAACAGTTTCTGAAAAGCGATGGTTTCACACAGAAATCAACATAAAACGTCTGTTGCTACATGCTATGGCTGCCAGTTTTCCAACAATGTGCAGCAGGTTTGCTGCCAGGCTGTCTTCACGTGGCTGGGGCAGCAGCAGCAGTTATCACGGTCGCAGTGCATTCAATGTGGTTTCTACCTCTTATTATTGTTAAGTGGCAGTTCTACCTGGTGAACATTGTCAGTACCACGATTATCTGGTGACCAATCAGCTGAGACTGAACCTCACATTGTTTCGACCACTTGTATCAAAATCAAGTCTGACAAGTCATGGTCCAGTTCAGAAATAATATGTAAAATGTCGCCTGTGGAGTATTTTGCTTACGATTCGCTTTGATGTCTCACCAGATGTCACGTGAGCACAAGAAATCTCGGTCAAACCACTGAATCTAACATTATTTTGACAATGAGAGTCCAACTAAAACATAACAGTTGGTTTTGTCACAGTTTACAGTTGATTACCATTGTCAGCTCCTCCTTTGACAAAAGTCGACATCAGCCCTGAAAGAGTTAAGCTGTTGTCCTGAGATTGTTAACCAACTGCTCTCTCAAAGCTGACACTGAAGTTCTTTCGAGGTCCCCGGGTCGGGAAGGTAAATTAGTGGGTAAGAAAACATAAAAGTGCAAGAGGGGTTCACATTTGAGATTTCAAACAAGGAAAATTTTGAATTTAATTATGTTGTTTCAGCTGATTTGGGAAGTTATTTTATTGACATTTATAATAAAATTTTATCTTGTTTTAGAAAAAAAAATGGGGGCTTACAGCAAAGGCTCCTTCAAGTCTTAGATGAGAAAAATACTAAGGGAGGAAATATTTTCAAGAGTTGGTTCAGAAACCCCGATAGTTCAAAAAATGTCCTCCTAAAGGGTTTTTTTGAGCGGGATGTTTCTGGTGGTGTAATTTTTTTTTAAAATGCCAAATTTTTTTTATAAAATATTTGAAAATTAATAAATTTGATCTCCCTTTTAAAAACAAATTTTCACCCCGTACCTCCCCCAAGTACATGCACCAGATTTTCAAACTCCGGGATGTTGAAGGGGGAACCCAACTGAACCCGCGGGGTCAAACTCTAAAAAGGCAGAGCAATCACAGGGCTAAAAAGGGCCCAAACAGGTCAATGGGATTTATCTGCCTTCATGGGTAATTTCTTGTTGTATGCTCATACCATTCCTTCATATTTTTATCTTTAAAAAACTAGATTGTTAAAATGCTGAAAAAGCCGGGTGGTTTGTTTTCTCGGAAAGAGTTATAAAACACGGAACACCCCCAGCGACAGCTTGTTAATGTTTTTGTTAGCCATATGACAGAGGTTCATGGGAAAGCTTTCGGAGAATTGAAAAACAACACAATATCAAGCTTGTTTTTGTTGAAACTTGGCCACCCGTTTACCCGGGCCCAATCCCCCACGCGCTAGAGGGGCCCCTTCCCGGCAGCATGGGGGGCCCCGAATTCACGGTCATCATGGATTTGGGTTGTCCTTAAACCCCCTCTGATCCCAGGGGGGCGCAAGGGTGCTGCAGGGGGGCTAAAAACTTATATTTCCCCTTTTAACCTGAAGTACACCCTGTCAGATGGAGGAGGAAATGTTCGGGATAAAAAAAGAAGATTTTTTATCTGCCCCAAAGTTTCCAATGCATGGACTGAGGGGGGAAACATTTCCCGGGGTCAAAAACACAAAGGACTCTGGGAAACCAAGAAAAACGAGCTGAGCTGGGGGAAAGGGGTGGCAACGGCCTGGGAGGGAGGATTGATTATTGGTAGTGTTATTTATATGGTATTGTGGGAGGGGGGTAAAATTATTATTATAATAAATCAATTTTTTGGGATTTTTATCTTGCTGATTTTTGTCTGAGGTTAAAGGGAGCAAAAAGCCCTATCTGTCACGCCTATTCATAAAGATATGGAGGTTGTTGTCGATAAATGAAAAGTTCACTTAATTTTATACTTTTTCAGGAGGATTCCCCCCCAAAAAGAGAGGCAAAATGACTAGACTTATTTTTGTATTTATTAATTTATTTATTTTCCTTAGTCCTGTATATAGAATAGTTTGCTGTGCTCAGTGTTAAAGACCAGAGTTTAAACAAAGGGTTAATAGCGCTGTAACCAATGTATAAAATGTCACTTAACACTTGGATCTCCTGTGAATTGACACTGAGACCAGGTTTTTAAAAGTTTTAAAAATATTTTGATGGGAAACCGTTTTTTTATTTTAGAGGTTTTGAAATATTTTTAAACTATTTTGTTTAAAAAAACAAGCATTTTGAAAATCTTGATTCCTGTGTTTTGTTTGTTTTAAATCTGGTATAATTTTTACATTTAACTTTCATTAATGAGACATTAGTTTTAAAAAAAGGGGTGCCCCAAACAATATCCATCCATTGTTTCCAACCCGCCACCCAACCACAGGGTCCGGGGTCTGGGGAGCCAATCCCAGCCAGCACGGGGCAAAAGGAGGAAAAAAACCCCAGGGCCCCAGCCCCCGCGGGCACACACACACAGACACACACACACACACACACACCCAAACACACACACACACAAAAAACACACAAACAAAAGACAACAAAAAAAAAACACACAACACACACATAAGACACCACACACCACACCAAAGAACAACAACCAACACACAAACACAAACAAACACACAACAACACACACACAAACACACACACACACACACACACAAAATTCCGCACTACCTGATGTCTTTGGAGGGGGAGGAAATGTTCCGGGAGGAAAACAAACACCCAACTTAAATTTGACTCAAATAATAGGATACCCAACAGTCATTGAGTGTAAACATATTCCACCCCACACTTGGCTTGTTAAAATAACATAAGAGTTATTTTTAACACCAGCAGAGTGTCTTGAAAATTTAGTTCACCCCAAGTAGATGTTCACAATTCTGGTGTTATAAATGAACTCTTAATGTTGATTTCAATACCTGAAAGTGTCAAACAATATAACACGACAAAAGTGTCATTGAACTCGATTTGGTGTGGACCTCAATAAATCTGAAGATGTTACAATGAACTCGTGGTGGTTTTTAAATTTTATTTTTCTTTTAAAAATTATTGAGAACCCCTGGTTTAATTATTAGTTCATTGTGTGATAAGAATGATCTGATCCTTAAGATTTATAGGTGTTGAGATAATGCATGCCTTTTAAAGACATAAAAATGTTGGTTCTTGTTTGTCAAAGTTCAATGTTTCAAAGTGGTTGATTCTTTTAAGGGGATTTTTTCAACATTTCCAAAGCAGAAAGCCCCTTAAAGAACGTTACTGTGAATGGTGGAGGTAAAAAACAATAAAAAAGCAATGTGACCCCCAGAATTTTGGAGGTTTCATCCTTTAGCTGACACATGGGAGACAATACTTTCATGTAACTGTAAAGATTTCTTGTGCAGAAAACGAGAGAGGTTTAAAACAAGAATCCTCACCCTTTAAACCACTCAGAAGGCACATTTCCCAAAACAAAAAAAAGATCTTTGTTAATCCCAAACCCTCCTTTTTTCTCCAATAAACACACCTGAATTTTTGTTGAGGGATTCTGTTTTCCAAAAATTGCAAGTCTTTCAAATTGTTTCCTTTTATTTGAAAGATTTCTTCCTCTATTAACCTTCAAGCTCTGAAAAACCTCAAAAAATACAACATGTTTTTATAAAAAAAGTGAAAACAAATGAACTGTGGAACATATAAAGTAGTATGAAATGGGGGGCTGACGGGAAGCAAGAATTTCTGAGTCTTAGGAGGGACAGAAAAAGACATCTGGCGGAAAAATAAAACTCCCCCTTTTGAATTGTCAATGGACTGATTCTTAAGAAAAGTGTTAGCAAAAGAAGGACCTTCAGACATCAAAATTTTGTGAAGGGTTGTTTTGAAAATTTAGAATTGATGTTGGCTGTAATTTCGAAATAAAAGAGATCATTTCTTTTCTAAAATGTGCCCAATTACAGAACTTAATTTGAAATTTAAAATAGTTTGGCTAGATTTTGTATGAAGGTACTAATTACCAGGAAAAAATCTTACTTGTCAAGAGGATGTTTTTCACCCAAAATATTTTTAATCTAAACCTAAAAAAAAAAAAATAAAAATAAAAAAGATAAAATCTGAAAGCTAATAAAAAAAGTTACAACACCCCCCGTTTTTCCAGAGTCCTTCCTGTTTCTCTGACATTCACAATATTTCTGCTCTCCTCCTATTAAATAATTTGCCCTTAATTCTAAATTTTTTAAAACATTAAATTTTTAAATTGGGGGTATAGTTTTATATCAGAAAAAGGAGATTCTGGGGGATTTGGGGAATTTTTGACTCTTCATGCAGTCGGGAAACCTAACTGAAAAAAGAAGTGATTGGAAAATTTTAAATTTTATTTAGGGGTTAATTAAATTTTTGTTTAAATAAAAAAAATTGAAGATGAAAAATACATGCATCAGTAAGATCCAGAATATTATACTTTAAAATATGTTTAAAAAGAATTTTTCCTCTGATGGTTTTTTTATTTCTGCACTTCCTAAAAGTTCTCAACTCACCAATCAAAATCTAAAAATGAACAGCAGAAGAGCATATAAAACATAAAAAAGATTGACAAAGTTCATGATGTGCAGAACAAAGGACCAGATAAACTGACCGAGCACAACGCAAATATATTTATAGAAGTGGGTTTAAAGAAAGTAAAAATCAAAAAAAACACGAATAAAAGTGTCCTATTTTGAGTTTTTCCCTTATCCCCCTTTCCCAGAACCCATCCCACCCACAAAATGAACTAAGGGGTTTTCATTTCAACAAAAAGGTAAGAAAAAATGAAAAATAGGGGGGTTTAAAAAAGCCAAATATTGAAATATTTATAATTTTAATAAAAAAATTTATTGTTGATATGAAAAGTAAACTGGGGAAAAACCATGATCCAACCCGAATAAGTTAAAGAATTTCCTTCCTAAATTGTCATGCAAAAAAAACTCAGAAAACAGGGTCGGGTCCCGTCCTTCAAAACATTTTCCGCCATTCAATACAAAACCTTTGATTATTTTTACAGCTGCTTAACCCAAAAGGGACAAATTATAACAGGGGTAAAACTGAAATCAACCTGCCCTTTTAAAAAAAATTCAATTGTAAATCTTTTTTAAGACTTTTAAAATTGGTGGGGGTTTTTTCCTAAATAATAAACCCATTTCCACCGCAATATTTTCGATTTCCATTTTTTTTTAAAAACCCCGTTTCTTTACTCTCAATGCCTATTTTTATTTTTCAAAACCCAAAATTTTTTGGGGCTGTGGGAATCTGACAAAAACGAAGGGTTTGTTTTGCCCATTTCAGTTTTGGGGAAAAAAAATAAAAAACAATGGATTCGGGTTGGGGGAAAAGGGGGCAAAATGTAATTTAAAAAAAGAAAAGAAAAAAAAAAAAAAACCAAAAAAAAAAACTTTGCCAAAACAAATGTTAACTTTTTTAAAAAAAGCCCCTTTTTAAAAAACCGAAGAAAAAAATTCCCAGCCCATAATGGGAACCCAGGTTCTTCTTTTTCACAGGGAAAGTATCAAAAAAAAAAATTTTTAAAAAAAAATGCCAAAAAAAAATTTGGGCATTAGGAAGGAAAAAAAATTAGAAAGACTTTAAAACCCCGAAAAACGGTTTTTTTTTTTAGGTTTTTTTACGTTTGAAAAAGGGGAATTTATGAATTTTTTTCCGGGGGCCCCCTTTTCCCAATTTTGGGTTTCCGTAATTGGCAGCAGTTTTAGTTTAAACTATACAAACGTCCCCCTTTTTCGGGTTTTGGGAAAACTAAATCCTGTTTTGTAAAGGAACCCGGGGAGCTTTGTAATAAACTTTCTAACGAGGGAAATTTTCCCGTTCCTATTAATGGATGATTTGCTTCCAAACTTCTTGAGTCCCAGGCCCATGTTTTGGAGGACCTGAAATCAGAGAAAATTATTGACAAGCACGAATGAAATTCAAAAAATTGATACTGGATGAATACATAATTATCAATAATTTAAAATCATGAAAACTGCATTGTGATGTCCTATTATACTCTTACCAACAACTCATTTTTCAACTGGAAGAATCTTAATCAAAATTTTTATTCATGAGAGATGTTTTTATTGCCGGGTTTGGGAAAAACTTGTTTGTTAACAAGAATGTCCATTCCTTTAAGTGTTTTTCAGTGAGCCCATATTCAATTCACACTTTTTTGCACCCCGATCTAAAAAACACTGACACCAAACATAAAACATCATACATACATACATACATACATACATATACATACATACATTCATACATACATACATACATACATACATACATTTATACTTGTCAAAAATATATTGCCCAAAATTATTTTACAGGGGTATGCAAATATGTAAAAAGTTAAAAATAAGAGTTTTTGGGGGGCGGGAGGAAAAATCCCCAATTTTAAAGGAGGTTGTTGAAGAAATTCAAATGACCAGAAAAAAACCCTTTTTAAGAGAAAATTCTGAGGAGGTGAAACGATTTCATTATGTTTTCGAAAAGGAAAAAAAAAGTTTTATATATGATTTTTATCTTTCCTTTTTTCTTTTTGTATATCTGGGGGAAAAAAAAAAATTGAAATAAAAGTAATCGGAAAATCTTTTTGGAAAATAAATAATACTCTCAAAATATCTGGAAATATATATTTCTAACGCAATTATTACTATTTTGGACTGCCATCCACACATTGTATAATTATTTTTAGTTTAATTTTAGTTTTTTGGGATATGTATTCTAGATTATACCAATTAAGTCCCAGCAGAATAACAAAATGATGTACAGATAGATTTTGAAAGCCTTGATAGTTGGGAGTGATATTGAAAAAAAAAGAAGAAAGTCAGACATTACTTCAGTGATTATATTCACAAAAAACTTTTTCTATACTAAAAAAGCAAAACCTCATGACTCAATATCACTCCTCACTACCCTCACCACCACTCACTACGATTTTCACCAACTCCAACTTTCCGGGTAAAGGGTGAAATTTGAGCCCCTTCCTTAAGCATTACAAAATACAGGTTTCATTTAAATTTTCCCGGGGATAATGGGAAACCCACTTTTTTCCAATACCGTATCGGGCATGGCCTGCAGGTGGGTTTTGGTGGGGGGCGCCGCCATCACGCCCCACATAATTAGTGCCCCCCTAAAGGTCAATATTTAGGGGGAAGGACTTCATTTGATGCCGGGGTTTTAAGCGGGTCATTGAACGACTGAAACCAGACGTACAAGCATATATAAAACACACATATACACATATATATATATATAAAATTTTAATGTCAAATAATGCAAAAAGTACGCAATTTTTACCCCAACCCCGGGCTACGGGGCCAAAACCCTGCACCCCCCCGAATGAATCAGTCGTCAGCAGCAAAGCCCTTACGTGCGCCATGGAGTGTGGGTTTGTTTTTTGACATATGTAGATCGGGTAATTAATTCAATGCTTCGTAGTCTGAATCACAACTGATTGCTTTCCTTCTAGTCAATTTCTGGGTTTTATGTTGTTTTGTACTTTGGGCCCCAAATACAAAATCCGTATTTTAACCAGCCCCTTTCCCCCCCGGAGTTCTTCTTTTTTGTTTTGAAAAAAAGGGCCCCAGTCATAGAATCACTGAGGGGGAACCCCAAAAAAGGCTTTCTATTGTTTTATATGTATTTTTTGGGGCCTTTAGTTTATAAAACTCTGAAAGACCCAAGAGGCTTTCTCGGGATGATAGGGAGGTGATCAAATTGTTTCACCAAGGATTATTTTAATTTACACACACCCTGGGGGGGGTGTTTACCAAATTTAAGTTGAGACTTATATGCTATAAGAAAGGCCCACCCGGGGTTTAAGGCGCTTGAATGCCCACCCGCCCGCGGATAGGTGCATGAGGGAGACATGTTGGGAATTCGGGCAATCTTGCCCGGTTATATTTTAAAAAGTTACCCCAACAGGGGGCGTAGTGGGCCGGCGGGGGGAAAAGCACTGCTGAGCTATTTGTAGGGGCAGTTGTAATTTTTGGGGGCTTTTTCATATTTCTTTTTTTATATAGAGTTATATCTCCCCGGGATTATTTTTGGTGGAGGGATATATACTTATTTGGGGCTGGATAGTTTTTTATTTTGGTTTGTGCAATTGTTTTATTTTTGTATATACACACACACACTTGTTTTTGTGCATATTTCTTTCCTGCTGGAGGAACGTCTTGAACCAGGGATAAAGAAGACAACCTTCATTATTGGAGCATGTGTTGTGTTTGTAGGAGTGCACTGTTTTTGTAAATACACATATTTTCCTTTTGTTTGTTTTATTTATTTTTGAAGAGTCAGGGTTGAAGGACTGTGTCTTAAAGCCCACCTGACACTACTATATTTTTTTGTGTACAGCACTCTTGTAAATAAATTTGCACCATTCACCTTCAATTTTGTCTGTGTCTCATCTCCATTTGATCCGCTCGGTTCATGAACTATCAGATGTCCAGAGTGTAGGCTGTTACACAACACCTTTCCAGGTCGATGGACCATTGCCATGGCCTCCACACTCCCTGATTTGACACCCTGTGATTTCTGGTTATGGGTATTGTGAAGGGGGCGGTGTGTACAGCATAGCAGGAAAGTCTGTGATACCAATGACCTGTAGGACAGAATACAGACTGTGGTATCCTCTATTCCTCACAAAATGTGTCTGGGATTTAAATGGTAGTGTTGCTCGTTGGTTTTTGTGTGTTGAACATGATGGTAAACAGGTTGAGACATTCCTGTAAATCATCTTGTACATAGTGAAGTATGTTTTGTGAATAAAAAAAGCGTCCCTTTTCAGGACTGTGTATTTCAACAATAATGTTTTAAAATCAAATAACTTGACAGATCTTCATTGTAAAGGGTTTAAACAATGTTTTCCATGCATGTTCAATTAACTATAATTAATTAATTAACATGCACCTGTGGAATAGTCGTTAGCACCTTTAACAGCTTACAGAAAGTAGGCATTTAAGGTCACAGTTCTAAAAACACAGGACACTAAAGAGACTTGTCTACCGACCGTGAAAACACCCAAAGAAAGATGCCCAGGGTCCCTGCTCATCTGCGTGAACGCGTATTAGGCCTGCTGCAGGGAGGCATGAGGACTGCTGAATAAATTGCCACCAGATTTCTGGTGAGACGCCTAAGACAGCGCCACAGGGGAGACAGGAAGGACAGCTGATCATCCTCGCGTGAGTGGTATCACGTGTAACAACACCTGCACAGGATCGGTACATCAAGATATCACACCCGCGTGATAGGTACAGGATGGCCACAACAACTGCCCGAGTCACACCAGGAACACACAATCCCTCCATCAGTGCTCAGACTGTCCGCAATAGACTGAGAGAGGCTGGACTGAGGGCTTGTAGGCCTGTTGTAAGGCAGGTCCTTACCAGACATCACCAGCAACAAGCGCCGCCTATGGGCACAAACCCACCTTCGGCTGGACCAGACAGGAGTGGCAAAAAGTGCTCTTCACTGATGAGTCACGGTTTTGTCTCCCTAGGGGTGATGGGCATTTGTGTTTATCGTCGAAGGAATTGAGCATCTGGGACCAGTTGGATCAGGGTGAGGGGCTAGGCCATTCCCCAGAAATGTCCAGGAACTTGCAGGTGCCTTGGTGGAAGAGTGGGTAACATCTCACAGCAAGAACTGATAAATCTGGTCCAGTCCAGAAGGAGGAGATGCACTGCAGTACTTCAAGCAGCTGGTGGCCACACCAGACACTGACTTACTTTCGATTTTGAGCCTCCCTTCATTCAGGGACACATTGTAGAAACATTTTTAGTTTATGTCTTATGGTGTTGACTCTTTTACTGTTCATACAAATATTTACAAATTAAGTTTACTGAAAGTAAAAACAGTTGAAAGTCAGAGGACATTTCTTTTTTGCAGTATATAAGATTATATTACTTACATTGTGCCTGAAGAAGAGGGTCTGAGTTGCCTTTGGAACCTTTCATATTGTAATCTTTCTTTTTAACCAATTAAAGGGGTCATTTTGCTCGACTTCTCGTTGCACTCATAAAACCGCAGGATTTAACAATGTTCTGCTCTTCACAGATGTATTTCTTTCATTTGCAGTGGAACAATAAAAAAAAGTTTAAAATAAAATGACACAACCTCATTTTGCTTCACCTAAAAAATTGTAAATTGGACTTTGCAAAATGATCAACGCCTTTTTTAGAAATCGTAAGAAATATTTGGCTGTCAAGCAGGTGATTTGTCTTTTCTAGTCCCCTCAGGTGACTGCCAGAGGTGAAATGGCTGACTCTGATAGTGGAACAAATGACTGCAAATTACAACAATGAAAAGTGTGAGGTATCAATTACAAATTCAAAAGTAAACGGGACAAAAGGTAAGGGAGCAGCAGGTATTGCTGTGCTCCTTCAAAGGTGATTTGATAAATTTCAGACATTAAGTATGACACTTCCATACATATATAAAAAAAAAAAATGTAGGGAAATTCAAATTAAAGCCAGTTCATGTAAAATGAAGAAAAGTTACTCTACTCTGATTTTACCCCACCCAGAAATCCTTAACTGGACTGGACAAAGTAAGGAGCTTCTTTTAAAAGTTGTAATTAGCAGGTGATTTGTCTTTTATAGTCCACTCAGGTGACTGCTAGAGCTGAAAGGACTGATTCAAATGGAGGTACAAAGACCTGCAAAAGCAGAGCAATAAGAAGTGTGAGGGATCAGCATGAAATTACAAACACTTCAAGAAAGGCCCGTCTGTAAGCAGAACATCAGAAGAAAGCAACCATCTAAAGATGTCGAGGAGCCACAGGCTTGATGAAGTTACCACAAGCAAGGGATGTGAGACCAGACATTTAATTTGCTAGAAGACTATCTTATCCTATACTTTTGCTCACTTAAAAAAATGGGGTACCGTTTAAAATGTCAATATGTCAGTGCCAGCTGGACTCTACGTGCCATAGTCACATTTCACCCTCAAACCCCAAGTATCGTCAGCATATGGCAGAAACGAGTGAATCAGCCCTGCCGTTCCAACGCCCTTGGAGGGGAATTGCATTTATAATCTGTCATTGTCACCTCCTGCACAACCCCACCCCATATGACAGTGACGAGGTTGGACCATTCGGCACGGCAAGCTCTCAATTCCAAGTTGTACTGACTAAGCAACAAAGCCCATCATCAAATTCAGTGAGTTAAACTTACTAGCAGATGAAGGTGGCTCTTCCTCTTATCTCCCCTGAAGGGAACCAAAATAAGCCATATGGGGCTCTGCGGGTGAATCCTCGAGCTCGAGGTCCTCCTCGCTATTGCGGTGCCCAGTTTGGACGAGCTGTCACTGAAGTTCACTTCTAATGATGATGATGATGATGACCTGTGAAAGGACAAAGCAAACCTGCTTAAACACATGGCTCCTCTCCGTGGGAGTTTGACGGCCACATATGTCATGGCATGGCTTTTCTATTTCAACTTTCACTTAAGCACATTGGTGACCAATAGTTTAAACTCGAGCATAAGGGCTTCCGCACGCTAAGCTTTTTCAAAGTTAGGCAGAGCAGCTCATTTCTCAATCACTTCATGCAAATAAGGAGACTCCACGCAGACCCTGGTGCCACAACGACAGGAGTGCCAGCTCAGCGATGCCCATCGGCCCTGTGATGAAATGGCTGCGATCAACTTCTGAAACTCCGGAATATTTCAACTTGGGGGAACTGGCATTGCTGAAGTGGACACTGAGAGAGAGTGTGTGTGTGTGTGTGTGTGTGTGTGCGGTCATGTTTACCCTACAATGAGGGATTGGTCCAGCCTTGTGCCAGATGCTGTCTGGGGTAGGCTCCAGCTTCCACACAGCCCTGCTTCAGATAAGAGGGTGAAGAAGATGGAAGTATCATTATTGTTATTGTTGTGCTATTGTCAGAGAAAATATATGAATAGATCAAAGGATGGAAGATACTAAGGACAGACAATTATTATTATTATTATTATTATTATTGGACAGCACAGTTGCTGTAATGCTGTATCTCAGTGAAGGATAAGTGATGGATGCCTATAATGTCTGCTCTTGTCTCTTGATTGTGTGCTGTGAGTGTGCAATATTCTCAGGGTCAGGTACTTCTACTCACTAAAGATGGAGCTGAAGAGGAGAGATTAATATGGGCAAGGAGGAACTTTACTGGGCACTGTACACAAGGCAGTGATGACATGAAAAATCTACAACAGATGCACATGAAAGGCACTATACTGCTGAAGATTTTGAGGTAAGGAAGACTGACATTTTAAGGTGAGGTTAATAAGACTCTTCTTCTCCAATAATAATCACAAATAACCAATAAACCAATCCTCCACTCCCAGACGCTTAGCCACCCTGCCTCCCAACTCAGCTCGCCGTCTGGGAGCTCCCACAGTTCTTTATACTCCCTGACCCGGAGGTGTTTCTGCCCAACAGTCCACAAGTCTTTATTCCTTCCAGGTCAGGGTAAATAGTCCTTTTCTTCAACCCGGAGACCGTCGCTCTTCCTATGACGAACCTCCGGGTCACAGGGCACGAAGAAGCCCTCGGTCCTCCCTGCAGCTCCCTCCTGTGGCCCCCATGGCATCCAGCAGGGCTGTGCATAAAAACCACATTGTCCATGATGCCCTGCTGGTCTTCTGGGGACCTCCATGCTGCAAGGAGGGCTCCACCTGGCGGCTTGGGGGTATTGACTGGGATGAATGGCCGGCCATATCTTACAATAGATAGATAGATAGATAGATAGATAGATAGATAGATAGATAGATAGATAGATAGATAGATAGATAGATAGATAGATAGATAGATAGATAGATAGATATTAATTTTAGCATATTAGGCAGGATCACAAAATTGCTTACATGCATACTGCAGATAGACAGACATGAAAGGCACTATATAATAAATAGATATGAAAGGCACCATATAATAGATAGATATTATTTTAGTATAGTCGGAAGGATCACAAAATTACTTGCATGCATACTGCAGATAGATATATAGATAGACATGAAAGGCACTATATAATAGATCGATATATGAAAGGCTTTAATTCTCAAAGCCAGCATTTCTTAAACTACATGTTTGTAATGTTTCGCCCCACAGATGTGAGGTAAAATTGCAGATATTGTTGTGGGTGATACAGCGTCCTCTATTCACTCCCCTTTTTCTGACAGCCCATAGTGTGCTGCTTGAAGGCGCCAGTGCTGTACGAAGGGTTAACAGCTGCAGGTGGTTCAACGGCAATCTCTGTTGTTAAGAATTAGTTATGTTACCAGTATAAGATTGGTTGAAATCTAAATAATTAACTTAGACCCAAATGTTAACATTTGCAGTGCACCATCTACTGGAAATGTATTTTGGATTTTGCATTGCATTTGTCATTCTAACAGATGGCTCATCTATACTAATAAAAGGCAAAGCCCTCACTGACTGACTCCCTGACCGACTCACTGACTCATCACTAATTCTCCAAGTTCCCATGTAGGTAGAAGGCTGAAATTTGGCAGGCTCATTCCTTACAGCTTACTTACAAAAGTTAAGCAGGTTTCATTTCGAAATTCTACGCGTAACGGTCATAACTGGAATCTATTTTTCTCCATATACTGTAATGGAGTTGAGCTCGATGGCCGTGGGGGGCGGGGTTTCATGTGACATCATCACGCCCATGCGTAATCATGCGTGAACTGACTGTCAACGCAGCACGTAGAAAACAAGGAAGAGCTCCAAAAAGCACTGAAGAAAACATGCATTATACAATTGAGAAGGCAGCGAAACAATACTACCATATTAATGAGTGCTGCTACTTCGGAAACAAAGCACGGTGTAAACCTAAACTTTAAATTAAGTTCATAGACAGGCTACCGCTGGTGTTTCACATGCCCACAGGTAATGCAGGATACAAGTTTAATGAGAGGACGCAGGATATAAACGAGAGTTTTGATCACTTTGTAACTAAGTTAAAATTGCTGGTGAAGGGCTGTGCTTGTGGGGGGATTGACAGTTAAGGTGGGTGGGGGAGTCACGTCATCATCTCCCCTCCCATTCATCTTATTTCGTTCTGAGCTGAGCTCCGCGGTAACGTGGTCTTGCGGAAGCAACTTTGTGATGCTGCCACCAAATACTCACAGAAAAATCCACAAGTTAATACACACACTGTCTCTAGAGTTTCTCCACACTCAATGTATTCCTCACGTCCCCTTTACCCCTAACCCTCTGATCTCCCATTTCAATTCAGATGCCTCCAATTTCCAGTAAGGCTCTGCTGCGCAATGACAAGTAATAAGTCTCAGGGACAGACACTACAAAAGGATGCCATTGATTTGAGGCAACATTGCTTTCCTCCTGGACAAAACTATACTTTGCATTCTCAAAAGTAATATATATATATATATATATATATATATATATATATATATATATATATATATATATATATATATATATATATATATATATATATATATATATATATATATATATATACACCCCGATCTAAATACTGTCAAATAAACGAACCACACACCTGTGTGCGCTGACGTCCGAGGTTTGATTCCCGAGAGGGGGTGCAGTGAGTGTATGCGTACTGATGAGCCCAGAATTAGTGGAAACGTGCCAGCCGTACTGTTTGCATTATTTGACAGTAAAACTATTTCAATATATTCAATATGTATATATCAGCGCTTCCCGATTCATTTTACCTTTGCACCCCCTTGGTTTGAGAAGAAGTATGAAAAAATCTGAGGTTAACACAGAAAAACAGATCACCAATTGAAGCTTTATGAATAATGGATACTTTATTAAGCCATCAATAATTTTTTGGTATTTTATAATTTTTCATGACTACCCTATGTTTAAATAAATGGTAAAAAGTAAGAGAAGCAAAGGTGACTTATTCAGGCAGGCAGGTGACAGCTCAATAGCTCGAATTTGGATATACTACAGTAGGGTCTATTTAGTCACCAGAAATATCTTTGGTATGAATGGAAGTTGAATTAAAGTCTTTAAACTTCTATGGTAAAGAAAAAGTTATGCAATGATGACTAAATTTAACTTTCATTCCTACTAAACATATTTCTGTCGACCAAATAAAAATTACTTACATTTAAAATTTAAATAGAACTTGAACAAATACGATAGTTCATAATATCCGCATAGCACTAAGTGCACGGAAGAGCAGGAGTCATCCGTTTTAACAAGCAGCATATTGCACTAATACGAAATAGCCTGCCCATTTAATTATTTAGGAATGGATAGATAAATTAAGATTTTGTCCAAATAATGTTTTTAATTTTTCTTCCTCAATGGATTCTGGCACCCCAGGAACAGCTGCTCGCACCCCAAAGGGAGATATGTGTATATATATAGATATAGATATAGATATATACAGTAGGTTGATAGATAGATATATAGATATGTAGATTATATGGATAGATAGATATATAGATATAGATAGATATAAATAGATATATAGAGATATACATATATATATATATATATATATATATATATATATATATATATATATATATATATACTGTATATATATGTAGATATGTATGTATATATATATATTTATATGCCAGCAACACCTGACAAAACAATTACAATGTCAATCATGTTACGTTATTATTAAAATGTTTCCTTTTCTTTTTCATTACTTCTTTAACACACCACCTCTCCGCTGCAAAGCATTGGTATTTTGCTAGTCACAAATATTTGTGGTAACAAAATGCATTCAATGTTTTATTCAGCAGTTGGCATATCACAAACAATTGTGGTAATAAAATGCATTGCATTTGTCACCACAAGCCGCAAACATTTATAGAATAAAATTCATTCCATTTTTCATTTCAACAGATGGCACAGCACAAATAATTGTGTAATAAAATGCATTGCATTTGCCATTCCAGCAGACGGTACATTAAAAGCATTTGTAGTCCTAAAATACATTGCATTTGTCATTTCAAGACATGATGCATTAAAACCATTTTTACAGTGGGTATAGAAAAGAATCCCTCATTTTATTTGCTTTACAGATTTAAACAAGAACTGAACAGAACAGCAATACAACTTCCCCAGCCTGCTGTTTAGGGTCGCTAGGCACACCTATAAAACAACAAAATGTCACTCTGTGTCTTGTCGTTACCCGTTCTTCATACACTGCTGACTCTTCAGACTTTCTTTCTCTCTCCTCATCCGCACACTCCCTCCTTCCTGTCTCCTCCCTCCCCTCCGCACACACCTTCTGTCTTTCTATGGAGCTGTAAAAATGAAGAGCCTGCTGTAAACAGAGTAAACAGGAAACATTCATTACAGTACGTCACAATAGCTTCTTCTTCAGTTTCCATTTTTTCTTCGCGACCCCCCTGTAGATATCTCGTCCCACAGGTTGAGCCACATTGCTGTAAGGCTAAAATAAATGGCAACTGTGCCGGTAAGCGGCAGCGCGCAGCTTCACTGATGAGGGCCAAACTGTGGAATGAAAGAAGGTAAAAAGACAAGCCTTTCACAACTGATTAAATAAACTAACTAATATGTTCTGTTGTAACTTTATTTATTATCATTAGGACATACAAAGAAGCAGAGGCATATAAACCTAAGTGCTAATCTAACATATATCTGCGTGTGCTCATATAAAAGCCTCACTCGTCTGTCAGGGCTAAGCTGCTGCTAACTTCACGGACATCGATGATCAGTGAAAGGTCCGTAACCTTCAATAATCAGCTCTTAACCCCAATATACAGTAGCTCAGACTAGGTAGATATCAGAATGCGTTTTATTGTAACGTTATTGTCCAAAGTATTACTGAGCCCTAATAAATGTAAATGCCATTAAGTGCTTATATGTTTGATGTGCCAGCCTAAGAGCCTGCCCAGTACTCACACTGGCAAAGGCCCTGCCTGCAGTTTGTTTGTCTTCTGTCAGTGAGCGGCTCAGCACCGGCCTTCACAAAACAAGATCTGCCTGTGAAAAGGCTGGCAGGCCAGGGCCCTTCTGCTGACATAAATGGTGTCCTTTTAAAGTTACCTCAGGACTACACTTTACATAGCTAATAGCACTAAAACTAATAATAAAGCATATTGATCCCTAATCATAATTCTCAACATTATCCACCTTAATTAAAGCAAAAGTGTCTCTGTGTCTGTGTATCTGTGTGTCAGTTCGGTTCATATGTCTCTCTCATTCCAACAGATGGCACAACACAAACATTTGAAGTAATAAAATTAATGACATTTGTCCCTCCATCAAATGGTACATCACAAATACTAACACTGCTTTGACAAACCCAACATCAAATGGTGTGTAATAGAGACATCATGTTAAATTCGTCATTCCAACAGATGGCACATCTCAAACATTAGCATGGCTTTTACAAATCCCATACTAAATTGTACAGTACACCCCAACTTTCGAGGAGTTTGCTCCTAGAGCACCTGTGAATTGTAAAAACTGCAAATTTTGGATTTGGTTAAAAATTACAAATGTTTGAGATGTGCCATCTGTTGAATAAAATAAAATGCATTTTATTAATACATGACTTACATTCCAATAGGTGGTGCACTGCAGATGATAACACTGAGGTCCACGTTGATCATTTATATTTCATCCCAGATTATTAAATGACACATTCCATTGACATTTCTATACTTTGTCTTTATTTCTTGATTGACTGAAGTAAATATTAGAGCAACAGATATTATAAATGACTGCTTTCTTGCCGAGGGTGTTATCAACGCTGAGAGGCTGCACTTGAATAATAATAATAATTCTTTATATTTTTATTGTGCTTTTCTCACAACTCAAAGCTCTTCTACACAGTGAGTGGGGAGCAACTTCAACCACCACTGATGTGCAGCATCCACCTGATGATGTGATGGCAACCATTTCTGTGCCAGTATGCTCACCACACATGAGCTATTAGAAGGCGAAGTGGTGAGAGAAACAGTTAGCTAATGAGAGACAGGGGACGATTAGGGGGACACAATGACAAGGCTTTGGAGGGCAGTTTAGCAAAGACATCTTTATGGAGGACACACAGGGATCTTTAATAACCACAGAGAGTCAGGACTTCAGTTTTACATCTCATCTGAAGGACAGCACCATTTATACAGCACAGTGTCCTCGTCACTGCGGCATTGGGATCCACATTCAGACCACCGGTAAGCCCCTATTGGCCTCCACCAACACCTCTTCCAGCAGACACCCAAGCTTTTCCTAGATGGTCTCCATTCCAAGTACTGGCCAGGTCTGAATATATTTAGGTTGAGGTAGATGACCTGATCTGAAGTACATGTGGTGTGTCTGCTGGCTACAGAAGAGCAAGGGTGGCAGAAGTAAGACCCCCTTGGTTGGTAACTGCCATAAGGTAACTGCCATAAAACCAAATGTTATACGAGCCTTCATGTGTCTTAGATACATCTGTACATTTGTTAGTGCTGGTGACAGCGAGTCCGTGTGGGGCACTGAGAAGTGACAGGCTGGAGGGGTCACTCTTATGTACTTAAGTGGAATGAGTCTGATGTGGGCTATTACAGAGGGACTGGCATCAGGGCATCACTTATACCCAATTGTGTGACTAGGATCTGTGTGTCTTAATCATAGGGTGCTGGAGTAGACGAGCCTGTTCAACAGACTTGATTAAGTCTCACAAATTCTGAGATAAAACGACTTGAATAACCAAGAAAATCTAAAAAACTGAGAAGGAGCCGAGAGAGCGGCAAGTGCCTGCTGTGTGTTACGTGTCTGTCTGTCTGTCTGTCTGCCTATTATCAGTTTTTATGTTGTTTTCATATTTCTATTCTTGTGTTTATTAATGTATCATATTATTCTGTTTCTTAAACTGAGTGGGCTTCAGTTGGGGTCTTTACTGAATAATCTGATAAATTCCTGACATGGACAAAGAAAAACACAAACATTCATTACTGATAAGAAGGAGATGAGAACTTATTATGGGATGGATGACTTTTTTAATAAAGAGGAGTAATGTGGAGTCTGATGTGAACTTCAGTGTGTAATAAATGAAGAAGAAATACTGACATGAATGACACTTTAGCAGACCCCCTGTGACAGGTCATCTCTTCTCTCACTTGGTGGTCTTCACTCTCTGAGCTCCTGTCTCACATTAACTGTTCACCCTCAGTGTCTCCTCAGATGTTCTCTCTGTGAGCTCTCAGCTTTCTCTTTAAATCTCCTCCTCCTCCTCCTCACTGAGCTCAGACAAACTTTCCCTTTCGTTTCTTCACAAGTCACTTCCTTGTTTCACTGACTGATTCTCTCTGCCTGCCTCTCCTCAGACTGACGATGGCTGAAGCCCAGCTGTTTGTGTCACAGGACGAGTTCACCTGCTCGGTGTGTCTGGACACCCTGACTGACCCCGTCTCAATCCCCTGTGGTCACAATTACTGTCAGAATTGCCTCACAGACTACTGGGATCAGAGCCAAGTGTGCAGCTGTCCTCAGTGCAGACAAGTCTTTATGCTTAGGCCTGAACTGAAGAGAAACAATCTGCTGAATGAAGTCATCAAGAAATTTAAAAGACCAAGACTAAGTCCACCTCTGTCTCAGAATTATGCCAGCTTTGGAGACGTGGAGTGTGACTTCTGTACTGGTAAGAAGTTCAGAGCGGTGAAGTCCTGTCTCACCTGCCCGGCCTCCTACTGTCAGACTCACCTGCAGCCTCACTATAAAGTAGCGACTCTGAAGCACCACACCCTGATTGATCCTGATAGAAATCTGAAGGAGAAACTCTGTGAGAAACATCAGAAAATTCTGGAGATATTCTGTAAAACTGATGATTCCTGTATCTGCACGACATGTGGAGTGACTGAACATAACAGTCATGAAATGATCGAGCTGGAGACAGAAAGAGAAGAAAAGCAGGTGAGTGATGTTTAGTGTTTAATGGAAACTGTTTGAATAACTTTGAGTTAAGGAATTTGTACATTTATTGTGACAGAGAAATCTGTTCATCTACAGTAAAACTCGATTATCTGTCACTTGATTACCTGTCAGGACTAAATAACAAAAACCAACCTTGTACACGCCATGCCTCTCCGATTACTACTGCGAAGTTCTGCAAATTGGAACAACAGAAATCCCAGTGTCCGTTCCGTACATTCAGCTTGAATTGTGTTTTGTAGCTTTTCTCTTTTGTTATAATTAAACTAAACTACTATACATTGTTTATGTACATTGTCCCCTCCTCGAATTGACACCTTATCGCAGTGGAGGGGTTTGAGTGTCCCAATGATGCTTGGAGCTCTGTTGTCCAGAGCTTTTTGCCCCTGGTTGGGTCACCCAAGGCAAACTGGTCCTTGGTGAAGGATGAGACAAAAAGCGATTCAGCAAGCCTTCTATGTTGAATAAAAACTTTGGATGGTGTTTTCCCACACCCAGACGCGGGTCACCGGGGCGCCCTTCTGGAGCCAGGCCTGGAGGTGGGGTTCGATGGCAAGTGCCTGGTGGCCGGGCCTGTACCAATGGGGCTCGGCCGGGCACAGTCCGAAGAGACAACGTGGGTCCCCCTTCCCATGGGCTCACCACCTGTAGGAGGGGCCAAGGAGGTTGGCTGCAGTGTGAGTTGGGTGGTGGCCGACGGCGGAGACCTTAGCGGTCCGATCCTCGGCTACAGAAGCTGGCTCTAGAGACGTGGAATGTGATATCTCTGAAGGGGAAGGAGCCTAAGCTGGCGCACGAGGTCGAGAGGTTCTGGCTAGATTTAGTCGGGCTCACCTTAATGCACAGCTTGGACTCTGGAACCAATCTCCTTGAGAGGGGATGGACTCTTTACCACTATGGAGTTGCCAATATTGAGAGGCGCCCAGCAGGTTTGGACATACTTATTGCCCCCCAATTTGGAGCCTGTTCATTGGGGTTTACCCCGGTGGACGAGTGGGTGGCCTCCCTCCATCTTCGGGTGGCGGAAAGGGTCGTGACTGTTGTTTGTGCGTATGCACCAAACAGCAGTTTGTAGTATCCACCCTTTTTGGAGTCCCTGTAGGGGGTGCTAGATGTCATACCTTCTGGGGACTCCCTCGTTCTGCTGGGAGACTTCAATACTCACATGGGCAATGACAGTGAGACCTGATAGGCGTGATTGGGAGGAATGGCGCCTAATCTGAACCCAGTGGTGTTTTGTTATTGGACTTCTATGCTCGCCACGGCTTGTCCATAACGAACACCATGTTCAAGCATAAGGGTGTTCATATGTGCACTTGGCACCAGGACACCCTAGGCCTCAGGTCGATGATCGAACTTTGTGGTTGTGTCGCGGACTTGCGGCCACATGTCTTGGACACTTGGGTGAAGAGAGGGGCGGAGCTGTCAACTGATCACCACCTGGTGGTGAGTTGGCTTCGATGGTGTGGGAGGATGCCGGTCAGGCCTGGTAGGCCCGAACGTGTTGTGAGGGTCTGCTGGGAACGTCTGGCAGAGTCCCCTGTCAAAAGTTGCTTCAAATCCCACCTCTGGCAGAACTTTGACCTGACATTGAGTCCGAATGGGCCATGTTCCATATCTCTATTGTTGAGGCTGCTGAGCAGAGTTGTGGCTGTAAGGTGGTCGTGCCTTGTGATGGCGGCAGTCCCCGAACCCGTTGGTAGACAGCAGCACTGAGGGATGCCGTCAAGCTGAAGAAGGAGTCCTAAAGGACCCTTTTGTCCTGTTGGACTCAGGAGGTGGCTAACAGGTACCGGCAGGCAAAGCGGAATGGGGCTTCGGTGGTTGCTGAGGCAAAAGCTCGGGCTTGGGAAGAGTTTGGGGGAGGCCATGGAGAATGACTACGGATGGCTTTGAGGAGATTCTGGTCCACCATCCATTGTCTCAGGAAGGGAAAGCAATGCAGCGTCAACACACAGATATGATGAGGATGGTGCGCTGCTGACCTCGACTCGGGATGTTGTGGGTTGGTAGGGGAGTACTTAGAAGACCTCCTCAATCCCACTAACATGCCTTCCAATGAAGAAGCAAAGCTTGGGGACTCGGAGGTGGGCTCCCCATCTCTGGGACTGAGGTCACCAAGGTGGTCAAAAAACTCCTTGGTGGCAGGGCCCCGGGGTGGATGAGATATGCCCTCAAGGTTCTGGATGTTGTAGGACTGTCTTGGTTCACATGTCTCTGCAACATCACATGGACATCAGGGACAGTGCCTCTGGATTGTCAGACCGAGGTGGTGGTCCCCTCTTTAGAAAGGGGACCGGAGGGTGTGTTCCAACTACAGAGCGATCACACTACTCAGCCTCCCTTGAAAAGTCTATTCGGGGTCCTGGAGAGGAGGGTCTGTCGGATAGTGAACCTCGGATTCAGGAGGAACAGTGTGGTTTTCGTCCTGGAGGAGCGGAACAGCGGACCAGCTCTACACCTTAGCAGAGTCATGAAGGGTGCATGGGAGTTTGCCCAACCAGTCTACATGTGTTTTGTGGACTTGGAAAAGGCATTCAACCATGTCCCTCGAGGAATTCTGTAGGGGGTACTCCGAAAGTGTGGGGTACTGGACCCCCTGATAAAGAGCTGTTTGGTCCCTGTACATCCGGTGTCAGATCTTGTCCGCATTGCTGGCAGTAAGTCGAACCCGTTTCCAGTGAGAGTTGGACTCCACCAGGGCTGCCCTTTGTCACCGATTCTGTTCATAACTATTATGGAAAGGGAATGCCTCGGGATTCCTGAGAAGAGCTAGAAGAAGTGGCTGGGGAGAGGAAAGTCTGGGCATCACTGCTCAAGCTGCTGCTATATATTGTTATGGCCTATCAACGCATATGTGTGTGCTGTTTGAACTTATTAAACGTTTACGTAACAGCAACAGCTCTTCAAGTATTGCTTCAATGATGGAGTAGGAAGACAAACAGTGAACGATATGAAGCGGGATGCTGAAATAATTGAAAATGTGTTGAAAATGGAAACCAGTGATGGTAATGTTATTCTGTATTATTGTTAATAGTCTTCTGCATTGTAATTTTCTTTATATATTCTGTTATATCAGGTTGTGTTAATATATTGTGGCGTTCAGGCAGCTTGTGATGCTCTGTATGGGGTCAGAAAGGGCGGAAAGCTGTAAGTGATGGGACTGGCTGAGGGGCTTCTGGTCCGTGAGGAGCGGACAGGAGAATTGAGGAGAGAAGGAAAGGTGTGGAGCAGGGAGTCAGGAGACAATAAGCAGGAGTGTTTGTGGGATCAGAAATACACAACGAGAGTGGCAGGAGATCAACTGATCGGCAGGGAATGCTTTCTTTGATTGTTTAGGAGGTGAGCTCTGTAAGCCAAATAACGGATAGTAAGACAGGACACCGCTTGTGAGGGAAAGAAGACTACATGTAAAACATAGAAAACTCCAGGACCTCTGAGTTGTATTTGCTTATTACGCTGGTCATTACAATGTTATATAAATTAATTCATTTTGTTAATATAGTTTTTTACGACTGTTCACTGCACTAATCTACTGTATGTCATTTTTAAAGTAGCTGCTCTGTTATCCGTTTTTCTCTTATCCGTCACAGCCTCTGTCCTGACCCGTGACTGATAATCGAGGTTTTACTGGACCTTATAAACCTGATGTTTCAAGTTCAGAGCATTGGCTGCTGGAGTCCATCCTGGTGAGACTGGTGCAAGCCATGAAACAGCTCAGGATGAGTTCCCCAAGATGGTCCACAAACACCTGAGTTCTCTCCTCACAGCCAGCTGAGTTTCTTTCTTCTCTGATCAGTTTCTCTTTTGAGTTTCTAAGGCAGTAGGAGGCCAACTATAGCCTGCTGTCTAGAAATGTCCACTGGCAGGGGTGCGAGCATCACGTGGGCTACACGTAGAAATGTCTGATATTCGGACCCTCCTGAGGTGTTCTTAACAAGATGATGTTACAGTTGGCTGATGTAAGCGTTGTAAGTGAGCACACAATGTCATCCTAAATATAATTCAATAGAAGGTCTGACGTCCAATAGACACACTCTGTACTGCTGACACTTACGCTGAGTGTGCTTAGCTGCTCGTCTGCCTTTGTGGTGTTTGTCCATTTTTAAAGAATCAGAGTTTGCATTTGGCTGATCTCAGGGCTGTTTAAGAGACACATTATTGTCACATGTCAATCTGTATTGTACTTCAGAGTTAAGTCTACGATTCTTACAATAAGTTCAGCTCAGAAATGTCAATATACTATTCCTGTGTAGATTTTCTGTTTTTAATGATATAACTCATCAGGCTCTTCATTAGTGATTAGACATCATGTTATTTAGTGGAGCAGTAAGGACATTTTGAATGTCAAACCCCTGAGTGATAATCCCACCACATGTATGATTTTGACAAAGACTCTGAGCTTTCATATTTGGTAAAACACTAACAAGTCCAGCAGGAGTGTAAAGAACTTACTAGAAGTGTAAGTCTGACCATCTAAGCCAAATTTCAAATCCCCCATCACTACTACAAAACCTCAATGTACAGTAAGTTCAGATAAAGACACTTAACTTCAGTCCACCATTTGGTGTTTCTTCAAATAAAGGACTAGTGTCACATCGGCTCTGCCAGGTCTCAGTAAGTGACACAAATGTGGCCGAGTCCTCACTGGAATATTAAAAGAGCTCGGCTCACAGGTGAACACACGTTTAGAAACCAACATCTTAAACAACAATGAAGTCTATGAAGTGGCCTGATATTTTCAGTTTAATATGAATCAGGTCACTAATATCGACATCTAATTTTTGATCTGTTTATGTTTTCTGTTGTTTGGCTATCACTTTATTTGGATTGATTTACATAAATCAGTTCTTCAGATGTCCCTGAAAGCAGACATGTAATTGTAGGACAGACTGGCACGGCTTGGTCAGAAGTCTTTTTCTTAAGCTGCCACCGCCTGCCCCTCTTTTATTGACTCGTACCTTCAGCTCAGATGTCAGTTCACTTCACCAGGACTCTCTTTGACAGTTTTGGGTGTCATCTGATCAGTCTGATCAACCACAGCAAATGACACCCAGCGATGTCTCAGTATGTCACTCTTTATCACTTTGTGACTGAAGAAGGAGCCAAAACTCAACTTGATGGACAACACTTAGCAGGAATTAGCAGTAAAAAGGTTGGATTTCTGTGCATCCAAGACACCTACAGCAGCAAGTCCACTCCGTCCTTTATAACCCTTTGTAAGCACTAGAACTCTGATCTCTGCCCCTGGATTATCTTCTGCCCTGTAGTAAGATCCTTATTGTGGCCATCACAAAGGCTAAATGATCTTTTCTGCTCCAAAGGATAACGTAGTGCCAGACGGGAAGAGCTGAACACCCCGGTAATTGAGTTGAACGTGGGGGTCTCATTCAGTCCTGACTTGATAAAGGAAAGCAAGGTGCACAAGTAAGAGAGACCACCTCTAAAATCTGTAGAATTACTGAAGGAGAACATCAACCAGCAGTTGTACATGTTTGCCACTAAAAGATAACCAGTAAGTGTGAAACCTCAAAGACTTTAATCTGTAGAACAACTCATAGTCACAAGGAGAAAAGGACAAGAAAGAGAAAAGAATCTGTTAGAAGAAAGACAAAGCAAACTGAATGTTCTTAAATGTGTGACAGAGGAAGCTCTCCATGGACACAACAATCTGGACAAAGCGTCACCTCCACCTGAGTGACCATAAACCAAGTCAGGAGATCACCTGCTCGGAGTCTGAGAACTTCTGACTGTGACTCGGTAGTTAAGATAAAGCCAGGGGTGAATTCTGGGAGTTGACATCACCATAACTGTGTGAAGGAGAAGGCTTAGCTGTTGTGAGGGTCTCTTCATAAATTCAGTAAGAAAACTAAAGTGGACTTGAATCAGTTCAGAGCAGCGTCTCACACACACAGAGGAGCTGTAAGGGAGTGTAGACAACCTGTGAGGAAAACCAAACTGCCATCACAGTGCTGACTCTAGAAACTTAATAAGTAACTAAGAACTGAAGGAGAACTGAGACGAGAACATTTAAAAGCTGGTTGGGAATGAATGATGTTTCCTGGGAAATGTTTTGGATAAAAATTATGAGAAATAAAATCACAAGTTATGTGCCTTTCCTATAAGTGCAAGAGAAAGAACCAACTAAGGTAACAGAGACTCATGTTTGGTGTTGTCTGTTGATGTCGTCTGTCTGTATACACTTGAATACGTACATCTTCAGTTGTCCTTATATTAGAAATACATTTTATTTTTTGACCGTGACTTGTCCCTGGTGGAGTTTGCATGTTCTCATTATCTTCATGTGGGTTTCCTCCTACAATCGAAAGACATGCAGTTTAGGTGGACTGGGGCTTTGTAACATTAGCTCTACTGTGTGTGTATTCAACCTCAATTTTCTTGTTTTTTCTATCTTCTTAGGGTATCTGGAGTAGGAGGCTCTCAAAAACATGGTCTGTTAAAGCCCACTGAGACACTCCTTGGGTGATTTTTGGATATACAAGAAAGAGAAATGGTGTTCTTTGCAGTGTGAGGTGCAGAGTGAAGAGTAAAGCAGACAGGCCTGTTCCTTGTGCTGCTCCAGTGTTGCTCACACAGTCCTTGAGTCTGCCTGACAGATAGTCCATCATCAGGACACCACAGGCTCACCCACCTGCACATCTCTGAGCTGACCCCTTAACAGGGATAGCTGGGTGGTCTTGAAGGCTCTGTTGAAACCAAAACACATAAACATAAGAAACATCTCTCTATTATAAGAGACGAGATGTGATCTTTCTGAAGAGACTTTTTGGAAGTCCAGAGAGATGGAAGCAAGATCTGCGAGATGGAGACTTTGGCCATTTTGAAAGTCTACAAATGATCGTAAAGATCACATTCACTCAGACAAATGGAAATTATTACTCAGTGAAATAACAGAACAGTGAAAAGAGATTGAATATATTGTTTGGATTGAAACTTTATGTCAGAGACTTGTACTGTAGATCGTCTAATTCGTGTTGCCATCAGGGAAAAGTAGTGTTTCTTCAAATTGAACAGGCCTCTCCACGAGAATTAAAAGATTTGTTGTTTGGTGAAAGCAAACTCCACATACGCGGTCTCGCTTGGGTCACAGAGGGGCACAGGTACACAGGAGATTTTAGAGACAAACGTTATTCAGACACTTCAAACAAACATAAGTTTCTTTCAGGAGTGAATCGAGCTCTGTGTGTAGTCGGAGGGAACAGTTCTGTCTCTCAATTAGAAGAATAGAAAATCTTCCTGTTCATAGGGGCGCGCCTTGGGAGCGAGACCACCACAGGAGCAGAGGATGTCTGGGGGAGAGGAGAGACAAGGCAGTGAGACAAAAGGACAGGTGCTGTACAGACGTTTAAATGTTTAAATGTTTGAAGCGTCACAAGAACCAAACCTGAGGGTGGGCGAGGAAAGTGAGCAGGGGGCGGAGTTCATTAGTTTTATTAAAAATAATAATCACCTAAAAAAACACCTGTAATAAGTAACATACAAAAAATATAATTTCTAAGCATTAGAATTCCTTTAAGTTGCCTTCTTCTTAAATTCAACAGAATCGTTTGTGTATTTCAGTATCTTACTTGACTCCAGAAAATGACAACGGCAAACAACGTCCTCACATGTCTGACTCAGGATATCAAATGGCCTTGTAGATCCTATAATTACTGACATGTTTAAGTCCTCCTGGCCTTTCACCAGTTTCTTTACTTTATCCTCCAGTTTGTTTTTATTATTTTTGGTGTTGTGTGAACTTCACAATTCCCAGTTTGTCGATGTGATGTCTTCTAAATGTCAAGAACTAACTCACACACCAGTGTGCCTTCAAACTGTCTTCTGTAGTTGACGTTCTCTTCAAACCCAAACTCAATCTTACATCAATTAATTTAAACCTTTCTTTTAATCTTTATTGTCATTCCTGTTTGTTAAATCAAATCTAAGTTGTGTCATGAAATGTCAAACAAATGTGTTGTGAAAATATCAGGAGTCAGAAAGAGAAGAAATCACAAAGTGAACGTGAATTCTGATCTGACCACGCATGTCCTCTTGTGTGTCCAAACAGAAACAGCTGGGGGTGACACTTAGTGACATCAAGAGGAGACTTGAGGAGAGAGAGAAGACACTGAAGGAAACGAGGAGGGCGATGGACGTGATGAAGGTGAGTGGAATAGGAAGAAAACACTTCATATCAAAGAGAGGAGAAATAAATGAGAACTTGAGAGCAGCAGAGCTTCACTGGTGATGATGAGTAGGAACACGAGAAGGGAGAGATAGAGAAGAAGTGTTGTGGTGTCCTTCATGACCTTTTACTGTTGACAGAATCCCAAGTGTTATTCAGTGGAGACTCAGATAGCATCACCCTAAAGTCCTCTGATTTACCATCAGATACTTAAAGGGGACTTAACTCTACTAACAGAAACTCACACTGAAGGTCGACGCTGATGTTCTGAATTAGATCAGCGGGCACAACGTCCATTAATGGTCTAAGTTGTTTTTATTTTAAAATAGCATTGCATACAATCAAGTTCAACTTATACAACAAATGACGTTCAAAGTCAAAATAAAAAATAATTTAAAAAAATCAGAAAGTTAAAAAACAAATCTAAACAAACAAAAAAAATGCAAAAAGTAAAAAACTACCAAACACAATTCACGCTGCAACTCAGAAAAAGACAGAAGAACCGAGAACTGGGCCATAAGTCCTGATAATTTATGAAAATAAATAAATAAACAAATGAATAAATAAATAAATAGGCAGAATATCCTTTTCACCTGCTATGTTTGCTTTTTTAAAAGTTTTATTAATTTGATCTTGCAATATTTTATAAAGGTTTTGAACAGATCTTCTAAGTGAGAATTTGTTTTTTTTAAATGTCAAACATCAGTGACCCAGTGACTTATCACAGGTGGGCTGGGGGTCTTCAAGTTCAGCAGGACAAGTCTACTAGCTCACAATGTGGTAAAAGCAGTTACAGTCAATGTGCCCTCCTCCACTTTAGGGCCCTCTGGTAGCCCACCAACCACAGCTGTTGGAGAGTTAGGAGTGATTGTGACCCCAGGGCTGTCAGATAAAACATTCAAACATTTTGTCCCTAAAAGATGTTACTTTGTTTGCCTCCCAAAACATGTGGCCCAGTGAGGCTTGAGCTCGATTGCCACACTTGCAGGTTGGGTTCCTGCCCAATTTTAAATGAGATAAATTTGATCGATGAAAGAATCAAAGTCAGATGGTTGAGTACTTCACACGTATGGAGCTGGAGTGTATTCTATGCATGACTGACTTCCACTCCTTTTCTGAGATATTCATTAAAAGGTCCTTCTCTCACCATATCCTAGGACCCTTAAAGGGGAGATTCTTTGAAATGTTTTTATATGTTGCTGAGATGCTATCTGACTCCTAAGGACTGATCAGAATTTCTTCTGGAAAGGACATGCGTGGGAGGTGTGGAAAATTGAGTAGGTTTTTTGGGTTGATTTTTGTTGTCTGTAGCTTCTGTATACTTTGCTAATAATAGTGGAGCTAACTTAGTTGAAAACTTCTTTATAAAATTCCACTGGTTGCCATCAAGGCCTGTTGTTTTCCCACTTTGGAGTGAGTTTACAGAATCCAGTAGTTCTGAGAGTGTCAGAGGTTGGTATTGTTCCTCTACACTAAGATTGTCCAACTGTTGTATTTGTATTACATCAAAGATTTCCTCAGATTGTGTCTCGTCTTCTTTACACAGAGTAGAATATAAATACTTACAGTACTTTATAAATGTGTGAGTTATATTCTTTAGGCTTCATTACTTTTCCCCAGTTGCACTGGTAATTTCTGTTGTTGTGTTGCAAACTTCTTACTTGTAAATTACTGAGCTAAGATCTTATTAGCCTTCTCTTCATGTTCACCGCAATCATGTTGTGATTTAAGATGGGTTGTTCAGGTTCTTTTGTTAAAAAGAGGATATATTCCGATTGGAGAGCCTGCCTTTTCCTGTAAATTACTTCATTTGGAAAGATAGGATATTCTTGATTTTTTCTGGAGATCGTAATGGTCTTCTTTTCTTCATTCTGGAATTTCTCTTTTTAGTTAGACTCCACAGCTTAAGGATCTCCACTGTTTGACTGAGTGAAGGCTTTACATAACGTACACCTCCAAATGTTTTACTTCAGCTTTAATATTTTATCACAAAGGACAGTAAGGTTGTCCAGTTATAGTATCTGCTGAATCTCAGATCCACTTTTCCTCCATTCACTTTCTATGTGGAGTTTACCCCTTCTTCCAGTATCTCAGTGGGTTTCTTCCATTTATTCCAGATCTTCCACCACATCCTCACATTTCAGTTTGGTTAAATGGCAGAAACCCCAAATTGGCTTCCATTCTGACCCTGGAATGAGCTGGCAGACTGTCTATGGTAGCACAATCTCCGATGCCAAGTTCTACCAGGATTCATTTATGTGAAAGATCTCATCCAGCAGATACAGAACTCTTCACACACATTTCTGTGCCCAGACAGACCAAACTCATCCAACCTAATTTATTTAACACAGACTCACACTAAACAGACCAAAACCATCAAGTGTACTAAAGTACTAAACACAGCCAGTTCAGACCAGTGGTGTGTGTTTAGTTCAAAGAAAGTAGGCGGGGCACAATCCGTCACTCAACACTGTGTAGTCAAATCCAGACACAGAGGTAACAGCTGATGAAGTACAAGTGAAGAAGAGCCAACCTCACAGACCGACCTTCACTTCGGTTTATGGTTCTACGCTCGTCTGCTTTTGTTGTTTCCTCCTACAATTCCTGCTTATTACTGATGCATGAATTCACCTGTCTACACCCATGATGACCGCAACTTTTTTCGGCCAGGATTTTTTCCACTAGATGTTGTTCAATGTCTTGTTTCATGTTGTTTTTTATTCATTAATGTTAATGTTGATTTTGTTGAGTATCTGCTTTATTCTTTGTATTTGATTTTGTCTATAATCTGCCCGTGTTATGTTCCATGTGGTTTGCGTGTGGCTCACCAAGTGGTGAACCAACTGCCAGTCACTGCCAATCACCATACCTTTCTGCCCTATAAACGCCGAGGGTCTCCAACAGTTTCCTTGTGAATGTGCTCTGCAAGTTTGTTGATTTCTTGTGTTCTTTTAGCTGTGCCTTATGATTTTGTGATTTTCTGGATTGTTCAGCCTGTGCTGTCTTCTTTAACAGCTGTGTTTTCATTCTCTTTGGAAACTTTTTATGTTTTGGATTGGCTTGTTTGGATCAATAGGGTGTTTGTGTATTTGGAATACAACTTTATGAATAATAAATCTTTAATTATCTATCTATCTATCTATCTATCTATCTATCTATCTATCTATCTATCTATCTATCTATCTATCTATCTATCTATCTATCTATCTATCTATCTATCTATTTACGCCAGATACTGCCAGTTTTACGTGTGGCATAGGCTGAACATCTGATTACTTTGTCTCTACTGCTGCTCAGCTTTATACCTAAGTGTTTAAATTGTTCTGCAGTACTGGTGGTCTGATCCTAAATCTTATAATTGTTCACTTAGAACTGGACACATGTGACAATGACTTCTGGATCCTTCCTTTCCTGCTCCAGCCAGGACACAACCAGGGAAGTTTTCCACATGTGTACCAAAAGGCAAAACTCCATATGAGACTCTCTTTATCTGGAGTAAAGCTTCATCTAAATTTCATAATAATAAATCTTGTATTATCATTTCTTCCTAATTCTAGTGGCTGGTTAGGAGGTGACCTTTTCTAGTCTTCACCTTCTATCACAGAGTTTTCTGAGTCACTGTCCAGATATGCAAAGTTCTAATAACAGCAGAACACCTCCAGCTTTGGGGATGGTGTTCCTGGACAGCAGGAACCTTTTACCTCACATTTTCTTCCCACATAGTAACACAAAGCCAGGTGTCATCATATAAGTATGAGCCATACTTACAATACCAAATTCACTAGTAATAATGCAATAATGAAGTAGAAATATATCAAACATGGCAATAAAGAATCACAACTCTGAGCTTTGAAATAGAAAAGAGATAGAATACGGTAAATATGCAAAGAGTTCATGAAATTAAAGGAAATCTGAAGCCCCCTAATCAACACCTAGACCCTCTTGTTTAATGTCTCCATCTCACAGGTCTGACACGGTGATGTCTGACACCCCAAACTATAAAACAACTAATATGCCTTTAAATAGACCCCTTGCTCGATCTTACAGAAATGACATGGTGATGTCTGAAATACACAAGTCTCTGGTCCAGAAATTTATTTTTTACCTTCTAACACACAAATGAAGTCCTCTTTACAGATACTTCTTCTTCTTCTTCTTCTTCTTCTTCTTCTTCTTCTTCTTCTTCTTCTTCTTCTTCATTCTTGGTGTTTGTTGTCCTATTCCATTCCTAATCTCAGGCTGAACAGGAGATGACATTTTTAAAGGGAGACTTTTATAGAAACTATCATGTCAAATGGAGTCCTCATAAGACAGTAGAGTTGTCCCCAGCAGCTTCTGCCAATGACTCTTAAGATCCTTCACAAGGAAGCTTTTTATGACTGCGTATCTCATAAAGTCCTGCAGATTCCTTAATAGCAGCATCAGCAGAGTGATGATGTTACTCGGCATAATGGAGTGAACATATTATATGTGAGTCAGTCTGCAACTGACCTTCCATCTGCAGATAAAGTACCACCAGTCACTCCAGCCAATTCAAACTGTCCTTCACAACATCAAAATAGCAAGAAATGTGCCTCATGATTGGTTATTCTTATCAGGTGACTCAATTTTAAATCTTTCACCTATTTTTTCAGATGTCTGTGGTAAGAGAGGTGGAAGAAAATGAGAAGAGCTTCACTGCTTTGATACGGTGCATTGAGGAAGCCCACAGGAAACTGACTGAGAGGATCAGAGAACAAGAAAAGAGAGAAAAGGAGAAGACTAAAGGAGTTATGGAGGAACTGGAGAAGGAGATTGAGGAGCTTAAGAGGAGAGAAGCTGAGCTGAAGGAGCTTTCAGAGACCAAAGACCATCTCCACTTCCTGCAGGTGAGAGCGACACTTCAAAGGGAGTCTGATCAGACTGGGGTGTGTGGGACCTGAGAAGATTTAGAGAGAAATTTAAAAGATCTGAGGAGTTTGTACAACATGACAAGAACAGGCCATTCAGTCCAACACAGATCATCTTTTCATATTTCCATAACATTTCAAATATTCTTTTTACAAATATCTCAAAGTTGTTTTCTTCATATACATGACAGACAGATGAATCCTACAGCTGACTGTGTGAAAAAGTGAATTTTTTATAAAGTATAAAAGATGACATCTAATAAAGGATGGTGCAACCTCTTTTCCAAGGCCACATTCTGATGTCTCCATCCTTAAACTGATGAGATTCAAATCCTTCAGCATTTCCTCACAGCTCAGACCCCACAGTCCAGTATCGTCTCTCATCTTTCTCGTGTGTTTTTCTCTCACACTCAACACAATAGTCCTGATGTCGACTGTGTGTTGCAGACATTATGGAGATTCTCTTCTTGATCTACACTCCACACATGGTGGTTGCTATATAACTCAATTTGTCGTAGCTTCCTCTCTTTTGTATGGTGATGATGATGATGATGATGATGACACAAAGGCTCCCAGGATTTCCTCACAAGTCACACTTCTGAGATGCAGACCTTCAATTGTATAATGATATTAAATAGCTTTCTCCCTACATGTGTTAGTCTTTACATTTAATTTAATTTCATTAAGTTTGTCTCAGAAACATAAAATGCCGAATGCGTTGTTTTGTGTGCCAAGTCACTTCTGGTCCCACCTGCCCCTCAGTCCCTTTATCTTGACTCTTCGCTCATGGATTCCTGTGTGAAAAGCTCATTGATAGTTAAGATTGATAATCTCTGATGCTCCACTACACTCCACCAAATATTCTCTCCTAAATAACCAACAAGTCAAAGACAGGCGTTCTCACCATCTAAACCTACGCTGACTGCACACCACACTGATCCTTAATTCAGTAGAGCCCCCTCTTATCAGCATTACTTACTTTTTAATGTCTCCTTTCTGAAATCTCGTCCCCTATTCTCTCTTGATCCAGACTTTCTCCTCTCACTGTGTCCTTCCTGCTGATGGAGACTCGCTGAGCTTCACTGTCACCGCTGATTTCTCATCTGAGGACCTGAGAAAGGAGCTGTCAGGTCTGACAAAGAGTGTGGAGAAGATCAGCCAGTGGGACATCATGACAAGGACTCCATCAGGTACAGCGTCTGGTGACATTGTGTTTGTTATTGAAGTCCATTAGGAGGACCAGAGTGACAATAAGAGGTCACTGATGAAGGCCTGCTCTTTCACATTTATCTGCCATCCTTTGCTGTTTATTATTTTTTACTATATAGCGCCTTTCACTTTGATTAGCTGAGTGATAACAAACTCTCTAAATAATCAGCTGTGTTTAATCAGATGTTTTATAATTTTAACTTGAAATGTTATACTCCTTATACTTATTCCATATGTTCTCTTAAAAACTCCTTTTTTCACTTAACTTTGAGATTCTTTTTATTTCCTTTGCTTTGCTCACCTTAAGATTAATGAACAGAAATGTGTTTTAAATGGCTAAGCCGGCTCAGAGCACAAATAAATTGTTTATTTGAGAACAGAGAAGACGTTAATGGACTCAAATTGAGCTCAGCGTCAGTGCTTTATAACATCAGAACATCTCAATCTGCTCCTGCAGTCTTCGTTGTCCATTACATTCTGCTAGATGGAGTCCACGTTAAAAGTTCACGTTCATCCATTTTCAGCTGTGCTCCCCCTGGGCTCTCGTGTTTTATATTCCTGCTGTTGTTTGCTCAGAAGTCGTGTCTCCCACCGACATTTAAAAGGAGTTTACACACCAAAAGCATTTGCTTCATTTCAGTGTTGAAGATAAGCAAATTGGAGGACTGCTTCAGAACTCTGACTAATTGAGGACCACCTGAACATTTCAGTGAGTGCAGCCTCAGAGTAAAACACACTTTATAAATTATGAATTACGTAGGTTTACACATAAAGACAGCGATTTGTTTAAACACAAACTAAGTTCAAGTAGCCAAGGGCACAGGGTCCATCACAGCCGTCCACCACATTAGACATAAACTGTATGTGTGTTTTGTGAAAATAAGCAGAGAGAGTGGGCACAAAGAGTTGGGGTACCACCCTGAAATATCCCATTTAACGGCACGGTGGCGCAGTGGTAGCGCTGCTGCCTTGCAGTTAGGAGACCCGGTTAAGCTTCCGGGTCCTCCCTGCGATGGAGTTTGCATGTTCTCCCCGTGTCTGCGTGGGTTTCCTCCGGGCGCTCCGGTTTCCTCCCACAATCCAAAGACATGCAGGTTAGGTGGATTGGCAATTCTAAATTGGCCCTAGTGTGTGCTTGGTGTGTGGGTGTGTTTGTGTGTGTCCTGCGGTGGGTTGGCACCCTGCCCAGGATTGGTTCCTGCCTTGTGCCCTGTGTTGGCTGGGATTGGCTCCAGCAGACCCCCGTGACCCTGTATTCGGTTTCAGCGGGTTAGAAAATGGATGGATGGATGATGAAGATGAAATAAAAAGCACAAAGACGGAGCACACGAGCTGCTGCAATCAAAGGCTGTCAAGTTAAAGTCACTTGTGAGTCGGAGCTCCGTCTTCCTCAGTCACAGATCTGTAATGAACACCCACTTCTGGTGACATTTTATAGTGGTGTCACTGAAGAGGCGGAGCTTAATTAGCGGGCTGTGGAAGTGACGTCACTCATCTTGTGGCCTGTGAACTCACTGAAGTGATGACATTAGCAGGAGCAGCACCCTCTCGACTCAGGGTGGGATTTCTTAACTAGAAGGAGCCCTGAAGATGTGAAGAACTGTACCTGCTTGTCAATATGTATAAAATACAGAATATTTATGACATTGTATGTCTGCACGAACACCAAGACATGGAGTTCAAGGGACCTTCTGTAGACCTCTGTGATCAAATTTTGGTGAGGCAAAGATCAGTGCCAAGGGATAAAGCCATTTGTAAATCTTTGAGTGTTACCAGGAGCACAGTGGCCTGAAGAATTGGGGAATGGAAAGTGTTTGGAAACACCAGGACACTTTCTAGAGATGGCCAGTCTGAGTAATTGGGAAGTAATGGCCTTTGCCAGGGAGGTGACCAAAACCTAATGGTTACTACAACAGAACTTCAGAAGTCCTCTGCTGAAATGAGTGAAACTGTTTGGCAGAACGGCCATCTCAGCAGTGCTCCACAAATCAAGTGTTTATGTTAAAGTGGCTAGGGAGAAGATACTCTCAAGTAAAAGACAAATGACAGCCTGAGAGCATCAAGGGAAAGATTAAAAGGTCTGATGAGACAAACATTGAACTCTTTAGACCTCAGACTGGGCAATAGATCAACAACCTGAAGACTACAGCCAAGACAACACTGGAGTGGCATTGTGACAAGTCTGAGTGTCCTTGAGACCCCACAGAACAGGAGACACCTGAAGATGGCAGTTCACAGATGCTTACCTTGAAATCTGACTGAATTTGAGAGGATCTGCCAGGAGGAATGTGATCAACTGGCCAAATCCAGGAGTGTAAAACTTGAAGTGACACTTAGTTATGAACACCACCAAAGGGGCTTCCACAAAGACCTGAATTAAGTGTCTGAATACTTCTAGGAAGAAGTTTCACTTTAGTTTTGATTTGTAATAAATGTGCAGACCTTTATGAAGACCTGAGGTCAGTTTGTCATTGTGGGTTACTGAGTGTAGACTGATGAGCACAAAAGGCACTGCACAAAATTCCCAGCTTTATGCTGAACCTGAAGACACGCCCCACAAGACTACTGCGCATGCACAGCGTTTTGTTCCTGAATTGTAACGCGCTCACAGTCTCTTCCTGCTTGTTTGCGTTTTTCAAGTTACAGTTTGCTGTTTCCTTTTGTAACTGTGTGTTGTGCGTTACTGACAAAGTAAGTCTTTTCCTTTTTTTGCAGCGTTCACTGTAACTTAACATCTTAGTTAAAGTTACAACTTATGTTGACGGTCAGTTCAAGTATAGAAAAGCGCTATTATGGTATGTTTGCTGTTTGCGAATGAACATATTGTTAAGTCTGTGCACTGTTAACATTAAGGGAGAGATGCGCTGTATTTTACTTTGCTCCAAGGGGCCTCATGTATAAACGGTGCGTACGCACAGAAATGTTGCGTAAGAACTTTTCCACATTCAAATCGCGATGTATAAAACCTACACTTGCCGTAAAGCCACGCACTTTTTCACGGTACCTCATGCCTTGTAAATACGCAAGTTCTCCGCTCGGTTTTGCAAACTGGCGGCACCCAGCGTCAAAGCAGTGCTACTGTTCTTGTGTGATTACTCATTATTTTCATGGCGGCTTTATAAATACACTGAAACTAACCGCATATTGTTTATTAGTGTAATGCATCTGATTGTAATTAACTTCGTAACAATATAATGGTTCAGGAACAGCCATAGTATTCCAAATACCATAACTGCTTTAGTGTTGTTACTCTCACTTCTCCTTCTTCTTCTTCTTCTTCTTTCAGCTCCTACCGTTAGGAGTTGCCACAGCGGATCATCTTTTTCCATATTACTCTCACTGCACCACTCATAGTATTTATATCACTGTATCTGAGTTTGAATCACAGCAGCAGCTGATCGGAAAGAGAATTATCAGTATACAGCTTTAAGGACACGGTACCTCAGCCACGGCAAAACGTTTTAAAGCCTTTCCTGTACGGACCTCGTGGTTCAGAAACAGTTTAATCCCAAGAACTTTAAATGCACTCAATCAATTGCTTTACTTATTTACTTATAAGTACAATCACCCCACTGTAAACTTGCACTACAGTTATAATATCTCACAACCTGAGCCACTTTATAAAGCGCGTATTTACATATGATGACGATATCATTTTTAAGGTGAAATGAAGCAAAATATGTTTGTTAAATTATACACATAAAACTTTAACTTCATTTAAATAATCTATATTCTTCACTGGGAGTGTCGTGAAGGACAGAATAATTAAACATGTACTACGAAGATATTTCAATGTTCTTTAAACGTTTTGAAGAATCGGAGCTAAGCTTACAGATGGCTTACGCGTCTATTACAGAGCTGATTGTATGGCGATCGGTTACTTGGGGAAAGAAAAGCAAGCACTGCAGTGACGGCTACGCCAATATATATTGAATATAAAACAGAAAGAGAAAATAACAACACAGCTAAAAGCAGCGACAAATTTCGACAATAAATTATTTCATCAAGTGAAACACATGTTTAATAAGCGTGCTTTAACTCCTATCATCATGAAAATGACATCACGTATACATCTCAGTATTTTAGTTATTCAGAGAGCTGTAATATCACGAATGTAATGGATTTTGCGTCCAGCTGGAGGAAGAGCCGGTTTAAGAAGCAAGTAGTGATTCACACACATAGAGCACATACGAGTAGAAGATCAAATACAAAACAAAGCATTTAACGTGCTACTTTAATTACGATGTGATTTGAGAAACTGGTTAATTAAACGATTTTAAGATGAAGTTTATGATATTCTACATTAATGGCAAAATAAACTACATTGATTAAAGTGGAAATGTCGAGATTGAAGTTGACATTTTGTGCTTTTCCCCACCGTGTGCCTTTTTCTCTGTACCCTAATAAGCTTTCATATGACACTCAGACAGTGGGCTTACGACTCTTCTTTTCACGGCAACTTTGATATGTGACAAGTTCTTTTTATTTCCGGCACTGTGCGATTTTGTGAATGTGAGCTTTCAAGTTTCTCCAACACGCTATGTCACTCGATCAACTTCCTTTTGTTGATTATACCACGGTTTATTTGAACAAATAGTATGTTTTTCTTTGCCTCCACTTGGTATTCCTTCAAGAAATTCTTATATTTTCCCGTGCTTTTCCCATTGTCTTTTCACAGAAGGCTGCGCTTAAGGGCGATTTATATTGATTTGCATATTCAATTAGGCATAATTCTGGGAGGATTTGGGCGTTACATAATCTTGGCGTGCCGGCGTTAGTTTTCGCAGGTCGGGGTTTATGTGGCGGAAGAACGTGGAAGTTGCAGTGTGCACAGATCACATGTCAAAGATCTGAGCCGGAAAATGTCGCGTGTGGGAAAAACGCTGGGGAAGTCCAGTCTCATTGTCATCTGGTTATTATTAATGAAATTGCTAGTCGAAAATCGATGTAACGTTTCTCAATCATCGTACAATAGCTCGTTAATCTTTGTAGTTTGATCTTCTATATGTCATTGTAAATCTGCTAACTTAAACTACATCATACATTTGTGATATTACACTCGTATACTAAATCCGTGATAAATTGATAGGAGATTAATGCGTTGTTATTTCACTCGATGAAATAATTGTCAATCAATCAGGGGCGCTCTGGCTTGTGGTGGCACTGGCTATGAAGAATCGTGGCTCCTTACCGCCAATGGTCATGCGTTGGATGCCATTCGATTTACAGACACTGCATAGCACGCCTCGTGCTCATGACACAAGCATTTAACTTGGAAATTTGTGGCTGTGTTTTAGCTGTGATTAAATGTTATAGCTCGTTTTATTCAATATAATGTTTCGACCTTCCTGCAGCAGTGCACTTATCACAGTAACATCGCTCATACAATCAGCTTTGTCATAGGCAGTTAAGAATCCAGTCTGCCTTGCCTACTAAAAGTTAAACTGATAGCCTGTTCTGTGTAGAATCTGCAACGACACTCCCGTAAAGATGAATAAAGATTAAGTCTTATGTATCTAATTTTAAACATGGTTTGCTGCATTATATATGATCTCATCGGCTTAACTCGTACGATATTATCTAGTCAATTTCAAATGCGAGTGTCTTGTCCATAGTCAAACCGTTCTGCAAGAGAAATGATTGGTATAAGCTTGAGCACTGTAAGACTGCGCTTGAACATTGTCAAATTTTGAGGCGCGTGTAAGCACTTGAAATCTCTTTCGATAGTCTGTGAATATCAATCGTGTATAAACTCCTCGTGAAATATGAAATGATCTTAATGAGGAGAACTGAGAAGAAGTAAGAATAAAGAAAGAGTGAGTACGGCTAAAAGATAGATTTGGAATACTAATGGCTGTTCCTGCGATATTATAATGATACGTGCAACTATAACATGCGGAGTATTCATTAATATAAACGTGCCGGCCTGAATATGATAAGTGAAAACGCTGGAACCATCCGTGACAGAAAGCTGTCGCCAGTGGTTTTTACATGCGTTATGAAGATGCTTCTGCGGACATTTTCGGTTATAGAAAATGTATTGAGTGGTCAACAAGATATAAAAACAGTTCATCAGTTGGTCTAAAATAGCGCCAACATTGTTTTTTTTTTTCTTCCAATAAATCTCCAATTCTCTCTCTGAAATACGTAATATCTTCGGCAGAATCCATTTCATCGACGGAAGTAAACATTTTTCCATTTAATTCTTGTGCTATCGATTCACCAATCAGTAACTAGAGGGGGTGTTGGAGCCCACCCTTTCAACTTTGACGAGTGAAAGTGCCAGTTTTATTTCAAGCCGTATTTCATGATGGTTTGAAGGAATTTACTGAACAAAATTAAATAAACAAATAAGCAACAAAAACATATTTCGTGACACATTTATTTATTAATGCTGTCATTTCATGACATATTTATTTATTGAGGCTCTCATTTCATGACACATTTATTTATTTGTTCTCATATTTCACAGTACTTTTAATTATTTGCGCATTTATTTATTTATTTATTTATTAAATTTTCTCTGACATATTCCTCCATAGTCTTGGGCGTTACGCTGTTCCTTTTATTCTTGTTAATAGTGCCACCTACTGGTTTGATTAAACAATACGTAAAGATGAGTGATGTTTAACATTGCTCTTCCTGAATACTGAGTAACTTTGAAATTTATTTAGTTACTAGCAGAATACCAAGGCCAGAGCAGAGAAGTAGTGTGTTAAAGAAGGAAAGAAAAAGAAAAGGAAACATTTTAAAAATAATGTAACATGATTGTGAAAGTAATTGTTTTGTGTATTTGGCGGCAGCGTCACAAACTTGATTTCGTCTAGCTGCATCAGAAAATGTACCACGACGTCTGACACGCCTCCTTTTTAGTGTTTTCTCACAGCTTGGATTGCTTCTGTCATAATGGGTTTGAGTCTACATATATATATATACATACATATATCCATATACATACATATCTTCATATCTATATACTGTACATATATACATATCTATATAAATATCTACATATACATATATATATATGCATACCTATCTACATCATATATACACACATATACACACATACATACAAACATACACACAGGTATATATATATATATATATATATATATATATATATATATATGTGTGTATATATATATGTATGTGTCTATATGTGTGTGTATAGCTTTGGTCACTGAGTGCAAGGGAAAAATAATGAAATATAGTCTATAAGTTATAAAACAGTAAAACATTAACGTTTTAAGAAGTACAGCTACATTGAGCACTACTCGAGTGGTTACGTGTAAACTACATTTTAAAGACGGTGTAACACAACAGGTAAGTGGAACTAACAGCAGCTAAAATGTATATGGATCATCTCGGTAGTAGATCCCTTTGAAAGGCGCTCACGACAGCTGTGGTATAGAAATTACATTTTCTATGTGAACGTCCAAATTTCTGTCTCTGGTAATGTGCCTTACCAGTAATTAAAGAAATTAGTTTTGTGTCCTCTGCAGTGTTAAGAGAGAAAGGCTTTTGTTTGGGATAAAAGAAAAAAGGTGTAAAGAAAGGAAAGTTGCCTTTTCTTTTATATAGTATAAGAGATGTGTTAGCTGGCGTTATGATCGCCTTTTGGGGACAGTCGCGGTGGGTCTTGTGTAGACTGGTGAGACGTCCCGCCATTAATCGGCTGTGATGGCACTGTCAGTCCTCCACTCCTGTGCGTGTCTTCATAATCCGAGCTGACGACCTCATAATCGTATACATGCAAAAGAAAGTGTGAATCGCCTTCATATTAGTTTGCCGCGGTGTAGAAAAGGCGTCCCGTGTTTGCACTTGTCTGGGCTATAGCGCAGGGGGAGGATGAAAAAAATTAAAAGTGCTCACTTTTACTTAAGGCAGAAGCGCAGTCAGCATCTCGAAGGCCGGCACAGCTATGAACGCGCGCTGGCTGCTCGACTTTTGCTGGGCAGGAGACACCAGTTTTTGCAGACACGTTCAGGATATTAAAAGTCTCAGCGCTCTTTGGAGGTCATTCATATACAAAATACCTGCGCCTCGCAGCGGAGATGTAGTGGGTTAAAGAAGTAATGAAAAAGAAAAGGAAACATTTTAATAATAACGTAACATGATTGACATTGTCATGAGTGTTGCTGTCATATATATGCCTGCCTAAATAAGTCCATTAACCCGCTCTTACTTTTTACCGTTCATTTAATCATGGCTATTGGCGGAAAAATTATGAAATGGAAGGAGGATTACACTGAGTATGGCTTTACCAAAACAATTATTGATGACGATCGATTATTCATAAAGCTTGAATTGGTGATCTGTTTTTGTGTGTTAACCTCATATTTTATCATACTTCTTCTCAAACTAAGGTGGTGCGAGTGTAAAATGAATCAGGATGCGCTGATCAATGTAATCGGTGTACCAGGAAATCATGCATTGACAAAAGCTCCCCTTTGCTTGTAATGCAAAGTGTGATTAAATGCATTATTTTTTAACGCGTTATGGAGCACATGCATCGAAGCTTCTCAGCTGTGCTTGTGCTAAGAAAAGGAAAGATTTTAAAAATAACGTAACACGATTGTCAATGTGACCTTTTGTAAGTAATGCCTGGAGGACTAAGTGTGGAGAAAACTCTAGAGACAGCGTGTGTATTAACTTGTGGATTTTTCTGTGAGTATTTGGTGGCAGCGTCACAAAGTTGCTTCGGAAGACGGTGTAGCTGGAGCTCAGCTCAGAGCGAAATGAGGTGAATGGGAGGGTAGATGATGACGTGACTCCCCCACCCGCCTTAACTGTCAGTCCCCCACAAACACAGTCTCTCGGAATTTGCATAAGCACACTCCTTCACCTGCAATTTTAACTTAGTTACAAAGTGATCAAAACTCTCGTTTATATCCTGCGTTCTCTCATTAAACTTGCATCCTGCATTACCCGTGGGCATGAAAAACGCCAGCGGTAGCCTGTCTATGAACTTAATTTAAATTTTAGGTTTATACCTTGCTTTCTTTCCGAGGTAGCTGCACTGATGAATATGGTAGTATATGTCACTCACTCGCTTCTTATTGTTTCGCTGCCTTCTCAGTTATATAATGCATGTTTTCTTCAGCGTATTTTGGAGCTCTTCCTGGTTTTCTATGTACTGCGTTGACAGTCAGTTCAGCAGTGATTACATGGGCGTGATGATGTCACGAAACTCCGCCCCCACGGCGGTCAAGCTCAACTCCATTACAGTAAATGGAGAAAAATACCTTCCAGTTATGACCATTACACGTAGAATTTCGAAATGAAACCTGCCCAACTTTTGTAAGGAAGCTGTAAGGAATGAGCCTGCCAAATTTCAGCCTTCTACCTACACGGGAACTTGGAGAATTAGTGATGAGTGAGTGAGTGAGTGAGTGAGTGAGTGAGTGAGGGCTTTGTCTTTATTAGTATAGATGTGCATATATGTATTTCATTTGTATTTGTGCACTTATTGTATTCATTTATTTCTGTTTAGATACCACACATACACTTACGTATACAAATCTATCAAAGTCCTTGGCGAGCTGGTGAAGGGTGTTATCTACTCTCTGGTGTAGCTGCGGTTCTTTCTAATCGAAGAATTAGGCCAGCAAGTGTACAATCAGCACAGTGACGTACAACTGTCTCTCACAGGCACATTAATCCATTTAAAATAAAATCTAAAACACAGTAAAGTGTGCAGAAAGTGAGAGTCTCAATACTCTCTGACTCCTGTATATTTATTATTAATATGAATATTCAAATCGACATTTGGCCTAATTTGCCAGCCCTTGTATATTTTATAAATGTTTTATTTGAACTCTCTGCATTTGTAATTCGTGTTTAAGAACTAAACTAAGATCACACAATGCCATCTTCACAGTTTCCATTCTTCTTCTCTTTTCTTTTTATTTTCAGCTCTTGAGCTCCAGTTTTGCCCTCCAGCCTCCTAAACCTCAGAGCAGAGACGACTTTTAAAATGTGAGTTTGTGCTTTGACTGAATGGATCATCACAATAAAAATCATTGAAGTTTTAATAGAGCAGGACAGGCTTAGGATATGAAAGTCTGAGTGTTGTGTGACTGAGGGGCTGAGAGTGAAGGGGGTCCTGTGACTGGTGCATTATGGAATATAGAGACTCAGACAAAAGCCGTCTTTTGAACCCGAGGTGAAGACTACAAGACCACCTCCACAGACCTTCATGTTCCAGTGAGCACAGCTGCTAATATTCTCAAGATGTTTGAGGGTCCACAGGACTGTAGCCCACCTACCTGATGAGACCAACTGAGTAAAGCTGACCTCAGATTGAACAGAAGGAGAGGAATGGAGGAGAAAATAGAGGTTCCTGGCCTGAATTTAGTGGGCTCACCTTAATGCAGCTTCCAGGCTCTGGAACCAATCTCCTTGAGAGGGGATGGACTCTTTACCACTATGGGTTGCCAATATTGAGGCGCCCAGCAGGTTTGGACATACTGTGCCCCAATTTGGAGCCTGTTTCATTAGGGGTTTACCCGGTGGGCAGTGGGTACAGCCTCCTCCATCTTGGTGGCGGAAGGGTCGTGACTGTTGTTTGTGCGTATGCACCAAACAGCAGTTGTAATGTCCACCCTTTTGGAGTCCCTGAGGGGGTGCTAGATGTCATACCTTCTGGGGACTCCCTCGTTCTGCTGGGAGACTTCAAAATACTCCACATGGGCAATGACAGTGAGACCTGATAGGGCGTGATTGGGAGGGATAGGCGCTAATCTGAACCAGTGGTGTTTTGTTGTTGGACTTCTATGCTGCATACGGCTTGTCCATAGCGAACACCATGTTTACAACATGAGGTGTTCATATGTGCATGGCACCCAGGACACCCCTATGGGCCTCAGGTCGATGATCGACTTTTAATGGTTGTATTAATGAAGTGGGACTTGCTGACCCATGTCTTGGACACTTGGGTGAAGGAGGCGGGCTGTCAACTGTGATCCTGCCACCTGTGGTGGTGAGTTGGCCGATGGTGTGGGAGGATGCCGGTCAGGCCTGGGCCAGAGCCCGAGCGTGTTGAGGGTCTGCTGGGAACGTCTGGCAGAGTCCCCTGTCAAAAGTTGCTTCAAATCCCACCTCTGGCAGAACTTTGACCTGGCAATTTGAGTCCAGATGGGCCATGTTCATATCTCTATTGGTGAGGCTGCTGAGCAGAGTTGTGGCTGTAAGGTGGTGGGGTGCCTTGTGATGGCGGCGATCCACGAACCCGTTGGTGGACACGGCACTGGGGATGCTGTCAAGCTGAAGAAGAGTCCTAAAGGGACCTTTTTTCTCCTGTTGGACTCAGGAGGTGGCTAACAGGTATGTCGGCTTGAGCCAAAGCAGAATGGGGCTTGGTGGTTGCTATGAGGCAAAAACTCGGGCTTGGAAGAGTTTGGGAGGTACATGGAGAATGACTTACGGATGGCTTCGAGGAGATTCTGGTCCACCATCCATTGTCTCAGGAAGGGGGAAGCAGTGCAAGCGTCAACACCGTATATGATGAGGATGGTGCGCTGCTGACCTCCGACTTCGGGATGTTGTGGGTTGGTAGGGGGAGTAGAAGACCTCCTCAATCCCACTAACACCTTCCAATGAAAGAAGCAAAGCTTGGGGACTCGGTGGGCTCCCATCTCTGGGACTGAGGTCACGGTGGTCAAAAAAAGTCATTGGTGGCAGGGCCCTGGGTGGATGAGATATGCCTCAAGGTTCTGGATGTTGTAGGACTGTCTTGGTTCACATGTCTCTGCAACATCCATGGACATCAGGGACCCAGTGCCTCTGGATTGTCAGACCGGTGGTGGTCCCCCTCTTTAGAAGGGGGACCGGAGGGTGTGTTCAACTACAGGTGATCACACTACTCAGCCTCCCTTGAAAAGTCTATTGAGGTCCTGGAGAGGAGGTCTGTCGGATAGTCGAACCTCCAGTTCAGGAGGAACAGTGTGGTTTCGTCCTGGTGGCGGAACAGCGGACCAGCTCTACACACTGCTAGCAGAGTCATGAAGGGTGCATGGGAGTTGCCCAACCAGTCTACATGTGTTTGTGGACTTGGAAAAGGCGATAACCATGTCCCTCGAGGAACCTGGGGTACTCCGAAGATGTGGGGAGTGCTGGACCCTGATAAGAGCTGTTTGGTCCCTGTACATCCGGTGTCAGATCTTGTCCGCATTGCTGGCAGTAAGTCGAACCCGTTTCAGTGAGTTGGACTCCACCAGGGCTGCCCTTTGTCACGATTCTGTTCATAACACTATTATGGAAAGGGAATGCCTGGGATTCCCTGGGGAAAACTAGAAGTGGCTGGGGAGAGGAAGTCTGAGGCATCACTGCTCAAGCTGCTGCTATATATTGTTATGGCCTATCAGCGTATGTGTACTGTTTGAACTTATTAAGCGTTTACGTAACAGCAACAACTCTTCAAGTATTGCTTCAATGATGGAGTAGGAAGACAACAGTGAGCGATATGAGCGGGATGCTGAAATAATTGAAAAATGTGTTGAAAATGGAAACCAGTAAATATTATTCTGTATTATTGTTAATAGTCTTCTGCATTGTAATTTTCTTTATATATTCTGTTGTTATATCAGGTTGTGTTAATATATTGTAAGCGTTCAGGCAGCTTGTGATGCTCTGTATGGGGTCAGAAAGGCGGAAGCTGTAAGTGATGGGACTGGCTGAGGGGCTTCTGTTCTGTGAGGAGGCGGACAGGAGGTGAGGAGAGAAGGAAGGTGTAGACAGGGGAGTCAGGAGACAATAAGCAGGAGTGTTTGTGGATCAGGAAATACCTAGCGAGTGGCAGAGATCAACTGATCGGCAGGGAATGCTTTCTTTGATTGTTTGGGAGGTGGCTCTATGGCCAAATAACGGATAGTAAGACAGGACACCGCTTGTGAGGAAAGAAGACTACATATAAAACATAGAAAACTCCAGGACCTCTGAGTTGTATTTGCTTATTAAGCTGGTCATTACAATGTTATATAAATTAATTCATTTTGTTAATATAGTTTTTTCGACTGTTCACTGCACTAATCTACTGTGTCATTTTAAAGTAGCTACTCTGTTATCCGTTTTCTCTTATCGTCACAGCCTCTGTCCTGACCGTGACTGATAATCGGTTTTACTGGACCTTATAAACCTGATGTTTCAAGTTCAGAGCATTGGCTGCTGGAGTCCATCCTGGTGAGACTGGTGCAAGCCATGAGCAACTCAGGATGAGTTCCCCAAGATGGTCCACAAACACCTGAGTTCTCTCCTCACAGCCAGCTGAGTTTCTTTTCTTCTCTGATCAGTTTCTCTTTTGAGTTTCTAAGGCAGTAGGAGGCCAACTATATGGCCTGCTGTCTAGAAATGTCCACTGGCAGGGGGTGCGAGCATCACGTGGGCGACGTAGAAATGTCTGATATTCGGACCCTCCTGAGGTGTTCTTAACAAGATGATGTACAGTTGGCTGATGTAAGCGTTGTAAGTGAGCACACAATGTCATCCTAAATATAATTCAATAGAAGGTCTGACACGTCCAATAGACCTCTGTACTGCTGACACTTACACGCTGAGTGTGTAGCTGCTCGTCTGCAGCACAGTGTTTGTCCATTTTAAGAGATCAGAGTTTGCATTTGGCTGATCAGGGCTGTTTAAAGAGACACATTATTGTCACATGTCAATCTGTATTGTACTTCAGAGTTAAGTCTACGATTCTTACAATAAGTTCAGCTCAGAAATGTCAATATACTATTCCTGTGTAGATTTTCTGTTTTTAATGATATAACTCATCAGGCTCTTCATTAGTGATTAGACATCATGTTATTTAATTGGAGCAATGGGGACATTTGAATGTCAAACCCTGAGTGATAATCCCACCATGTATGATTTTGACAAAGACTCTGAGCTTTCATATTTGGTAAAAACACTAACAAGTCAGCAGGAGTGTAAGAACTTACTAAGTGTAAATCTGACCATCTAAGCCAAATTTTAAATCCCCATCACTACAAAACCTCAATGTGCAGTAAGTTCAGATAAAGACACTTTAGTCCACCATTTGGTGTTTCTTCAAATAAAGGACTAGTTTCACATCGGCTCTACCAGAATCTCGATAAGTGACACAAATGTGGAGTCCTCGTTGGAATATTAAAGGCTGGAGCTCTGGCAGACACGTTTAGAAACCAACATCTTAAACAACAATGAAGTCTCTGAAGTGGCCTGATATTTTCTCAGTTTAATATGAATCAGGTCACTAATATCGGCATCTAATTTTTGATCTCTTTATGTTTTTCTTTTTTGGCAATCACTTGATTTGGATTGATTTACATAAATCAGTTCTTCAGATGTCCTGAAAGCAGACGTATAATTTATGGGACAGACTGGCTTTCTTAGTCAGAAGTCTTTTTCTTAGCTGCCACTGCCTGCCCCTCTTTTATTGACTCGTACCTTCAGCTCAGATATCAGTTCACTTCACCAGGACTCTCCTTGACAGTTTGGGTCTCATCTGATCCAGTCTGATCAAACACAGCCAAATGACATAGCGATGTCTCAGTCGTCCTCTTTATCACTTTGTGACTGAAAGGAGCTAAACTCAACGATGGACAACTTAGCAGAATTAGCAGTAAAAGGTTGGTTCTGTTCATCCAAGACACCCTCTGGCAACAAGTCCACTCTGTCATACTATAACCCTTGTAAGCACTAGAACTCTGATCTCTGCCCCTGGATTATCTTCTGCCCTGTAGTAAGACCCCATATTATGGCCATCACAAGGCTAAATGATCTCTTCTGCTCCAAAGATGATAGCATGGTGCCAGACAGTAAAGCTGAGGGCCCCTGTAATGGAGGTTGGACATGGGGTCTCATTCAGTACTGACCCGATAAAAGCAAAGGTGCACAGGTAAGAGAGACCACCTCTGAAATCTGAAGAATTACAGAAGGAGGAAATCAAGCAACAGTTGTACATTTGTTTGCCACTAAAAGATAACCAGTAAGTGTGAAACCTCCTAAAAGACTTTAAACTAGAACAACTCACAGTCACAGGAGAAAAGGACAAGAGAGAGACAAAAAGAATCTGTTAGAAGAAAAGACAAAAGCAAACTGAATATTCTTAAATGTGTGACAGAGGAACTCTCCATGGACACAATCTGGAACCAAGCGTCACCTCCTGGTGACCATAAACCAGGATTGGAGATCACCTGCTTGGAGTCTGAAAACTTCTGACTGTGACTCTGTGGTTAAGATAAAGCCAGGGGTAATTCTGAGGTTATCTACCATAACTGTGTAAAGGAGAAAACAGCTGTTGTGAGGGTCTCTTCATAAATTCGTGAAAACTAAAGTGGACTTGAATCAGTTTGGTGACAGCGTCTCACACACACAGAGGAGCTGTGAGGGAGTGTAGACAACCTGTGAGAAAGCAAACTGCCATCACAGTGCTGATTTAGAAACTTAATAGTAACTAAGAACTGAAGGAGAACTGGGGCAAGAACATTTAAAGCTGCTTCTGAATAGATAAGGGTTTGCTGGGAAATGTTATGGATAAAATAATGGGGAATAAAATCACAAGTTATGTGCCCTTCCTACAAGTGCAAGAGAAAAAGACAACTAAGGTAACACAGACTCATGTTTGGTGTTGTCTGTTGATGTAGTCTGTCTGTATACACTTGAATCGTACATCTTGAGTTGTCCTTATATTAGAAATATAACTTTATTTTTGACCGTGACTTGTCCCTGGTTGAGTTGTAATATTCTCATTATCTTCATGTAGGTTCCTCCTGATCAGAAAGACATGCAGTTTAGGTGGACTGGGGCTTTGGAACATTAAGCTCTACTATTGTGTGTATTCAACCTCGATTTTCTTGTTTTCTCTCTTCTTGAATTATCTGGGTAGGGGGGCTCTCAAAACATAGCCAGTTCAAGCCCTGAGAGACACACTTCTTGGGTGATTTTTGGTTATACAAAAAAAATTTGTGTTCTTTGCAGTGTAGTTGCGCAGAGTGAAGAGAGTAAAACGAAGACAGGCCTGTTCCTTGTGCTGCTCAGTGTTGCTCACAGTCATGAGTCTGCCTGACAGATAGTCCCATCATCAAGGACACCACAGGCTCACCACCTGCACATCTCTGAGCTGGCCCCTGTAACAGGGATAGCTGGGTGGTCTTAGAGGCTCTGGAAGCAAAATACATAAACATAATAAACATGTCTCCTCTATTATAAAGAGACAAGAGCGTGATCTTTCTGAAGAGACTTTTTTGAAGTCCAGAGGCCAGTTTAAGATCCGTAAGATGGAGACTTGTGTTTTGAAAGTCATAAAAATGAAAGTAAGATCTTCTTATGCAAGAAACAAACTGGACTTATTACTCGGTGAGAATAACAGAACAGTGAAAGAGATTGAATATTGTTTGGTTGAAACTTTAAGTCAGAGACTTGTAGATCATCTAATTCATGTTGCCATCAGGGAAAAGTAGTGTTTCTTCAAGTGAACAAGCCTCCTCGAGAATTAAAAGAGTTGTTGTTTTGGTGAAGTACAGAATCACGTAAGCAGTCTAAGCTTTGGTCACAGAGTAGCACAGATATTGGGAGATTTTAGAGACAAACGTTATTCAGACACTTCAAACAAACTTAAGTCTCTTTCAGAGTGAATCCGAGCTCTGTGTGTGTAGTTGGAGGGGCAGTTCATCTCAATTAGAAGAATAGAAAATCTTCATGTTCATAGGGGTGTGCCCAGGAGGCGGGACCACCACAGGAGCAGAGGATGTCTGGGGGAGAGGAGAGACAAGGCAGTGAGACAAAAGAACTGATTCTTTGTACAGGCGTTAAATGTTTAAATGTTTGAAGCACCACAGGAACCAAACCTGAGGGTGGGCAAGCGAAGTGAGCAGGGCGGAGTTCATTAGTTTTATTAAAAATAATAATCACCTAAAAAAACACCTGAAATAAGTAACATACAAAAAATATAATTTCTAAATATTAGAATTCCTTTTAGTTGCCTTCTTCTTGAACTCAACAGAATCGTTTGTGTATTTCCAGTATCTTACTTGACTCCAGAAAGGCTGGCGCCTAACGTCTCACATGTCGACTCATAATATCAAATGGCCTTGTAGATCCTATAATTACTGACATGACGCGTGTTTAAGTCCTCCTGGCCTTTCACCAGTTTCTTTACTTACACACTAAAGTTTGTTTTATTTTTTTTTGGTGTTATGTGAACTTCATAATTCCCCAGTTTGTCGATGTGATGATGTCTTCTAAATGTCAAGAGCTAACTCACACACCAGTGTTCCTTCAAACATCTTCTGTATTTGATGTTCTCTTCAAACCCAAACTCAATCTTACATCAAAGATTAATTTAAGCCTTTCTTTTAATCTTTATTGTATTTCCCTTTTGTTAAATCAAATCTAAGTTGTGTCATGAAATATCCGACTAAATGTGTTGTAAGAAAATATCAGGGTCAGAAAGAAGAAATCACAAAGTGAGCGTGAATTCTGATCTGACCACGTGTGTCTCTTGTGTGTCAGAAGCAGAAACGGCTGGGGGTGACACTAAGTGACATCAAGAGGAAACTTAAGAAGAAGACACTGAAGAGGCGAGGGAGGGCAGTAGGCATTGAGGAAGGTGAGTGGAATAGAAGACAACACTTCATATCAAGAGGTAAAATAAATGAGAACTTAGAAAACAGATCTAACTGGTGATGATGGTAGGAACACGAAGGGAGGATTAGAGAAGATGTGTTGTGGTGTCCTTCATGGCCTTTCACTGTTGTCAGAATCCCAGGTGTTATTCGGTAGAGACTCAGACAGCATCACCCTAAAGTCCTCCGGATATTCCATCAGCTGTAAAGGAACGCTCTGCGGCGATCTCGACAGAAGGTCAGCGCTGATATTCTAAATTCAGTCCCAGCCGACTGCAACGTCCATTAATAATTTGGTGTTTATTTTAAAATAGCATTGCATACAAATCAAGTTCAACAACAAATAGCGTTCCAAAGTCAAAATAAAAATGATTAAAAATCCTTAAAGTTAAAAAACAAATCTAAACAAACAAAAAAAAATGCAAAAGTAAAAAAACTAACAAACACAATTCACGCAACTCAGAAAAAAGACAGAAGAATAGAGAACTGGGCCATAAGTCCTGATAATTTATAAATAAATAAATAAATAAATAAATAGGTAGGCAGAATATCCTTTTCACCTGCTATGTTTTGCTTTTAAAAGAAGTTTTATTAATTTGATCTTGCCATATTTTATAAGGTTTGAAGAATCTTCTAAGTGAGAATTTTTTTTTTTTTTTTTAAATGTCAAACATCATAGATGACTTATCACAGGTGGGCTGGGTTCTTCAAGTTCAACCCAGGACAAGTCTACTGGCTCACAATGTGGTAAAAAGCGATTTACAGTCCATTGTGTCCTCCTTTAGGCCCCTCTGAGCCACCAGCCACAGCTGTGCATGGATTGGGAAATTGGTTGAGCCCCCAAGGCTGTCTGATAAAACATTCAAACATTTTTGTCCCATAAAAGATGTTATTTTGCCTCCCAAAACATGTGTGGCCCAGTGGGGCTGGAGCTCGATTGCCACACTTGCAGGTTCACCCAATTTTGAAGCGGATAAAATTTGATCGATGAAAGAATCAAGTCAGATGGTTAATTACTTCGCGTAATGCTGGGCTGAATATATTCTATACATGAATGACTTCCTCCTTTCTAAAGATGTTGTTAAAGGTCCTTTCCCCGCATCCTAGGACCCTTAAGACAGATTCTGATATTTTATATGTTGCTAGATGCTATCTGACTCATAGCGACTGATCAAGATTTCTTCTGGAAGAAATGGGAATTGGAGGTGTAGAAAATTAATTAGGTTTTTGGGTTGATTTTTGTTGTCTGTAGCTTCTGTATACTTTGCTAATTATAGTGGAGCTAACTTAGTTTAACGTCTTTATAAAAATTCCACCACTTTTTTCTAGTTTTATCAGGCTGTTGTTTCCACTTTGTAGGTGAGTTACAGAATCCAGTGACAGGAGTGTCAGAGGTTGGTATTGTTCCTCTATACTAAGATTGTCCCTGTTGTATTTGTATTACATCACAGAATTCCTCAGATTGTGTCTCGTCTTTAACTTTACACAGAGTAGAATATAAAGACTTACAGTACTTTATAAATGTGTGAGTTATATTTTTTAGGCTTCATTACTTTTCTCCAGTTGCATAGACACACAACAGGATCTCACTGTTTGACTGAGTGAAGACTTTACACTGCATACGTACACCTCAAATGTTTTACTTCAGCTTTAATATTTTATCTACAAAGGACAGTAAGGTTGTCCAGTAATAGCATCTGCTGAATCGATCCACTTTCCTCCATTCACTTTCTATGTAGGTTTACCTTCTTCAGTATCTCAGTGGAGTTTCTTCTAGTTATTCTGGATCTTCCACCACATCCTCACATTTCAGTTTGGTTAATTGGCAAAAACCCCAAATTGGCTTCCATTATGATCACTAATTGTAACTCTGACCCTGTAATGAGCTGGCAGACTGTCTATGTTAGCACACTCTCCGATGCCAAGTTCTGCAAGTTTATTTATAAGTTCTCATCCAGCAGATACAGAGACTCTTCACAGGCATTTCTGTGCCCAGACGGTCAAACTCCTCATCATGGAGTGGGCGGGGCACAATCTGTCCTCAACACTGTGTGGTCAATACAGACACAGAGGCCAACAGCTGATGAAGTACAAGTGAATGCCGACCAACCTCGAGACCGACCTTCACTTGATTTTATGGTTCTCACAGCTCGTCTGCTTTTGTTGTTTCCTCCTAGAATTCCTGCTTATTACTGATTTTGTAAATCCTCTCTATACCCATGATGACCACAACATTTTTCTGCAAGGATTCTTTCCACTAGATGTTGTTCAAAATCTTGTTCATGTCATTTTGTTATTAATGTTAATATTGATTTTGCTTTATTCTTTGTATTTGATTTTGTCTATAAGCTGCCCGTGTTATATTCCACATATGGTTTGTGTGTGGTTCACCAAGTGGTGACCTCCTGCCAATCACTACTTAATCACCATTCCTTTCTGCCTATAAACCTGAGGTCTCAGCAACAGTTCATTGTAGATATGCTCTGCAAGTTTGTTGATTTCTTGTGTTCTTTAGCTTGTCCTTATGATTTTGTGATTTTCTGGATTTTTCAGCCTGTGCTTTGTTTCTTCAACAGCTGTGTTTGGATTCTCTTTGGAAACTTTGTTTGTTTTGGATTATGGCTTGGCTCAAATCTATCTCGCCAGATGCTGCCAAGTCTTCATTATTGGCATGTGTTCTATTACTTTGTCTCTACTGCTGCTCAGCTTCATACCTATGAGTTTAAATTGTTATGCAATTACACTGGTGGTCTGATGCTAAATCTTATAATTGTTCATAGAACTGGACACATGTGACAATGACATCTGCATCCTTCCATCCCTACTCCAGCCAGGACCCAATCATCCCAACCAGAAGTTTCCACATGTGTCCCAAAAGTCAAAGACTCCATGAGACTCTCTGTATTTAGAGTAAAGCTTCATCTAAATTTCTTAATAATAAATCTTGTATTATCATTTCTTCCTAATTCTAGTGGCTGGTTAGGAGGTGACCTTTCTCGTCTTCACCTTCTATCACAGAGTTTTCTGAGTCACTGTCCAGATATGCAAGTTCTAATAAAAGCAGAACACCTCAACTTTGGGTATGGTGTTCTGGACAGCAAGGAACCTTTACCTCATTTCTTCTTCCCACATAGTAACACAAAGCCAGGTGTCATCATAAGTGTAAGGCCATACTTACAATAGCAAATTCATTAGTAATAATGCAATAATATGAAGTAAAGAAATACATCAAACATGGCAATAAAACTCAAAGCTCTGAGCTTGCAATAGAAAAAGATGGAATAAGGTAAATATGCAAAAACTTCATAGAATTAAAGGAAATATGAAGCCCCTAACCATCACCTAGAAGCTCTTGTTTAATATCTTGATCTTACAGGAATGACATGGTGATGTCTGATACCCAAAACTATAAAACAACTAATAATATTTCTAAATGCCTGCTGTCTGAAATGCCTTTATTTTAACTTTAGTACCTTCTAACACACAAATTAACTCCTCTTTACAGATACTTCTTCTTCTTTATTTATTCCTGGTGTGTGTTGTCCCTCTCCATTTTCCTAACCTCAGGCTGGGCAGTAGATGCCATTTTAAAGGCAGACTTTTTATAAGAAACTATCAGGTCAAATGGAGTCACTTACAAGACAGTAGAGTGTCCCAGCAGCTCCTGCCAATGTGTCTCAAGATCCTCCCACAGGAAGCTTTTATGACTACGTATCATCAGAGTGATGATATTTTCGGCATAGTTAGGTGAACATATTGTATAGAGTCTGTACAACTGACCTTACTTCTGGAAATAAAATTGCCACCAGTCACTCCAGCCAATTCAGGCTATTCTTCCAAAACATTAAAATAACAACACATGTGCCTCATGATTGGTTATTCTTATCAGGTGACTCAATTCTAAATCTTTATACTATTTGTTCAGATGGTCTGTGGTAAAGAGGTGGAAGAAAATGAGAAGAGCTTCACTGCTCTGAGCAGTGCGTGAGGAAGCCAACGGGAAACTGAATAAAGAGGATCAGAGATCAAGAAAATGGAGAAGGCTGAAGGTTGGGCAACTGGAGAAGAGATTGAGGAGCTGAAGAGGAGAGAAGCTGAGCTGAAGGGCTCACAGACCAGACCATCTCCACTTCCTGCAGGTGAGGCGACACTTCAAAGTCTGATCAGACTGGAGTGTGTGTGGGACTTGGTATTTAGAGAAATTTAAAGATCTAAGGAGTTTGTACAACAGTAAGAAGGGCCATTCAGCCTAACACAGATAAATCTTTTCATATTTCCTTAACATTTCAAATATTCTTTTTTACAAATATCTCAAAGTTGTTTTACTTCATGTACGCGACGGACTGATGAATCCTACAGCTGACTGTGAAAAAGTGAATTTATTATGAAGTGTAAATGATGACAACAAAGGATGGTGCAAACTCTTTTCCAAGGCCACCTTCTGATGTCTCCATCCTTAAACTGATGAATTCGTCCTTCAGCATTTTCCTAGCTCAGACCCTACAGTCCAGTATAAATCTCTCATCTTTCTAGGTATGTTTTCTCTCCTCAACACAATAGTCCTGATGTCGACTGTAATATTGCAGACATTATGGAGATTCTCTTCTTGATCTACACTCCACACATGGTAGTCGCTATAACTCAACTTGTCATGTAGCTTCCTCTCTTTTGTATGGTTGATGATGATGATGATGATGACACAAAGGCTCCCAGGATTTCCTCACAAGTCCCACACTTCTGATGCAGTCCTTCAATTGTACAATGATATTAAAATACTTTCTCCCTACATGTGTTAGTCTTTACATTTAATTTAATTTCATTAAGTTTGTCTCAGAAACATAAAATGCGAATCGTTGTTTTGTGTACCCAAGTCACTTCTGGTCCCACCCTGCCCCTCAGTCCCTTTATCTTGACTCTTCGCTCATGGATTCCTGTGAAAAGCTCATTGATAGTTAAGATTGATAATCTCTGATGCTCCTACACTCCACCAAATATTCTCTCCTAAATAACCAACAAGTCAAGATAGGCGTTCTCACCATCTAAACCTCGCTGACTGCACACCACACTGATCCTTAATTCAGTAGAGCCCCTCTTATCAGCGTACTTACTTTTTAATGTCTCGCTTTCACCGATCTCGTCCTATTCTCTCTTGTCCAGACTTTCTCCTCTCACTGTGTCCTTCCTGCTGATGGAGACTCGCTGAGCTTCACTGTCACCGCTGATTTCTCATCCCCAGGACCTGAGAAAAAGGAGCTGTCAGGTCTGACAAAGTGTGGAAGATCAGCCAGTGGGACATCGCGGCAAAGGACTCCATCGGGTACAGCGTCTGGTGACATTGTGTTTGTTATTGAAGTCCATTAGGAGGACCAGAGTGACAATAGGGTCACTGATGACCCTGTCTTTCACATTTATCTGCCATCCTTTGCTGTTTATTATTTTTTACTATGGCGCCTTTCACTTTGATTAGCTGAGTGATAACAAACTCTAAATAATCAGCTGTGTTTAATCAGATGTTTTATAATTTAACTGAAATGTTATACTCATATACTTATTCCATATGTTCTCTTAAAACTCCTTTTTCACTTAACTTTGATTCTGTTTCCTTTGCTTTGCTCACCTTAAGATTAATGAACAGAAATGTGTTTTAAATGGCTAAGCCGGCTCAGAGCACAAATGAATTGTTTATTTGAGAACAGAGAAGAGCGTTAATGGACTCAAATTGAGCTCAAGCGTCAGTGCTTTATAACATCAGAACATCTCAATCTGCTCCTGCAGTCTTACGTTGTCACATTACATTCTGCTAGATGGAGTCCCACGTTAAAGTTCCACGTTCATCCATTTCAGCTGTGCTCCCCTAGGCTCTCGTGTTTTATATTCCTGCTGTTGTTTGCTCCAGAAGTCGTGTCTCCACGACATTTAAAAGGTTTACACACCAAAAGCATTGCTTCATTTCAGTGTTGAAGATAAGCAAATTGGAGGACTGCTTCAGACTCTGACTAATTGAGGACCACCCTGAACATTTCAATGAGTGCAGCCTCAGAGTAAAACACACTTTATAAATTATGAATTCGTAGGTTTTATAAAGACAGCGATTTGTTTTAAGCACAAACTAAGTTCAAGTAGCCAAGGGCACAGGGTCCATCACAGCCGTCCACCACATTAGACATAAACTATGTGTGTTTTGTGAAATAAGCAGAGAGAGTGGGCACAAAGTTGGGGTACCACCCTGAAATATCATTCTTGACACGGTGGCGCAGTGGTAGCTTTCTGCCTGCAGTTAGGAGACCGAGTTAGCCGGGTCCTCCTCTTGTGGAGTTGCATGTTCTCCCCGTGTCTGCGTGGGTTTCCTCCGAGTACTCCGGTTTCCTCCCACAATCCAAAGACATGCAGGTTAGGTGGATTGGCAATTCTAAATTAGCCCTAGTGTGTGCTTGGTGTGTGGGTGTGTTTGTGTGTGTCCTGCGGTGATTTGGCACCCTGCCCAGGATTGGTTCCTGCCTTGTGCCCTGTGTTGGCAGGGTTGGCTTAGCAGACCCCGTGACCCTGTATTCGGTTTCAAGCGGGTTAGAAAATGGATGGATGGATGATGAAGATGAAATAAAAAAGCACAAAGGCAATTGCGATGGTAGTCTGCTACCCAATCAAAGGCTGTCAAGTTAAAATCACTTGTGAGTCGAGCTCGTCTTCTCAGTCACAGATCTGTAATGAACACCCACTTCTGGTGACATTTTATAGTGGTGTCACTGAAGAAGCGGAGCTTAATTAGCGGGCTGTAGAGTAGCGTCACTCATCTTGTGGCCTGTAGACTTCACTGAGTGATGACGTGGCAGGGCAGCACCCTCTAAAGCTCAGGGTGGGATTTCTTAACTAGAAGGAGCCTGAAGATGTGAAGACATACCTGCTTGTCAATGTCATATAAAATACAGAATATTTATGATGACATTGTATGTCTGCACGAACACAAGACATGGGTTCAAAGGGACCTTCTAGCAGACCTCTGTGATCAAATTTTGGTGAGGCAAAGATCAGTGCCAAGGATAAAGCCATTTGTAAATCTTTGAAGTGTTACCAGGGCACAGTGGCCTGAAAGAATTGGGGAATGGAAAGTGTTTGGAAACACCAGGACACTTTCTAGAGATAGCCAGTCTGAGTAATTGGGAAGTAATGGCCTTTGCCAGGAGGTGACCAAAACCTAATAGTTACTACAACAGAACTTCAAGAAGTCCTCTGCTGAAATGAGTAGAAACTGTTTGGCAGAACAGCCATCTCAGCAGTGCTCCACAAATCAAGTGTTTATGTTAAAGTGGCTAGGGGAGAAGATACTCTCAAGTAAAAGACAAATGACAGCCTGAGAGCATCAAAGGGAAAGATTAAAGGTCTGATGAGACAAACATTGAACTCTTTAGACCTCAGACTGGGCAATAGTCAACAACCTGGGGCTACAGCCAAGACAACACTGGAGTGGCATTGTGACAGAGTCTGGTGTCATGAGACCCCACAGAACAGGAGACACCTGAAGATGGCAGTTCACAGATGCTTGTGAAATCTGACTGAATTTGAGAGGATCTGCCAGGAGGAATGTGATCAACTGGCCAAATCAGGAGTGTAAACGAAGTGACACTTGGTTGAACTCTACAAGGGAAGCTACAAGACCTGAATTAAGTGTCTGAATACTTCTAGGAAAGTTTCACTTTAGTTTTTGATTTGTAATAAATGTGCAGACAACATGAAGACCTGAGGTCAGTTTGTCATTGTGGGTTACTGAGTGTAGACTGATGAGCACAAAGGCACTACACAAAATTCCCAGCTTGCTGAACCTGAGAACCGCTAAGACTACTGCGCATGCCTGGCGTTTTTATTTCCTGAATTATGCTTAGCTCACAGTCTCTTCCTGCTTGTTTGCGTTTTTTCCAAGTTACAGTTGCTGTTTCCTTTTTAGCAGCAACTGTGTGTTGTGCGTTACTATTAAAGTAAGTCTTTTCCTTTTTGCAGCGTTCACTGTAACCCAACATCTTAGTTAAAGTTACAACTTATGTTGTGGTCCAGTTCAAGTATAGAAAAGCTATTATAGGTATGTTTGCTGTTTGCGAATGAACATATTGTTAAGTCTGTACTGTTAACATTAGGGAGAGATGCGCTGTATTTGCTGTCCAAGGGCCTCATGTATAAGCGATCGCGTCCTTTAATGTTAAATGAAACTTTCCCACATTCAAATCGCGATGTATAAAACCTACACTTGCCGTAAAGCCAGCACTTTTTCACGGTACCTCCTTGTGCCTTGTAATACATAAGTTCTCCGCTCGGTTTTCGACTAGGCGGCGCAAGCGTCAAAGCAGTGCTACTGTTCTTGTGTGATTACTCATTATTTTCATGGCGGCTTTATAAATACACTGAAACTAACACATATTATTGTTGTAGTGTAATGCATCTGATTGTAATTAACTCATGTAATATAATGGTTCAGGAACAACCATAAGTATTCCAAATACCATAACTGCTTTAGTGTTACTCTCACTTCTCTTCTTCTTCTTCTTCTTCTTTCCCAGCTCCTACCGTTGAAGATTGCCACAGCGGATCATCTTTTTCCACATATTACTCTCCTGCACCACTCATAGTATTTATATCACTGTATCTGAGTTTGAATCACAGCAGCAGCTGATCGGAAAGAGAATTATCAGTGTATACAGCTTTAAGGACACAGTACCTCAGCCACGGCAAAAGCGTTTTAAAAGCCTTTCCTGTGTACACGGACCTCGTGGTTCAGAAACAGTTTAATCCAAGAACTTTAAATGCCTCAATCAATTTGCTTTACTTATTTGCTTATCGTACAATCCCCACCCTGTAAACTTGCTACGGTTATAATATCTCACAACCTGAGCCACTTTATAAAGCGGCGTGTTACATATGATAATGATATCATTTTAAGGTGAAATGAAGCAAAATATGTTAAATTATACACATAAAACTTCTTCATTTAAATAATCTATATTCTTCACTGGGAGTGTCGTGAAGGACAGAATAATTAAACATGTACTCTGAAGATATTTCAATGTTCTTTAAGCGTTTTGAAGAATCGGTAGCTAAGCTTACAGATGGCTTAACGTCTATTACAGAGCTGATTGTATGGCGATCGGTTACTTGGGGAAGAAAAGCAAGCACTGCAGTAGTGGCCTACGCCAATATATGAATAAAACAGAAAGAGAAAATAACAACACAGCTAAAAACGCAGCGACAAATTTCGACAATAAATTATTTCATAAAGTGAAACACATAGTGTTGTCGCATTATTTTGCTCTATCATCATGAAAATGACATCAAGTATACATCTCAGTATTTTAGTTATTCGAAGAGCTGTAATATCAGATGTAATGATTTCGTCCAGCTGGAGGAAGAAGGCAGTTTAAACGTGGTAATTCACACACGCCGACTTTGCTCTGATGAAGATCAAATACAAAACAAAGCATTTAACGTGCTACTTTAATTCTGATGTGATTTGAGAAACTGGTTAATTAAACGATTTTAAAGATAGAGTTTATGATATTCATTAATGGCAAAATAAAACTACGTGATTAAGGTAAAATGTCGAGATTGAAGTTGACATTTGTGCTTTTTCCCCACCATTATGCGCACTTCTGTACCCTAATAAGCTTTCACTTATGACCTCTCAGACAGTGGGCTTACATTTTCTTCTTTCACAGCAACTTTGATATGTGACAAGTTCTTTTTATTTCCGGCACTATGCTGATTTTGTGAATGTGAGCTTTCAAGTTTCTCCAACACGCTATGTCCTTTCGATCCAACTTCCTTTTGTTAGTTATACACAGTTTATTTGAACAAATAGTATATTTTTCTTTGCCCTCCACTTGGTGACCGCTGAAATTCTTATATTTTCCCGTGCTTTTCCATTGTCTTTTCACAGAAGGCTCGCTTAAGGCGATTTATATTGATTTGCATATTCAATTGAAACTTAATTCTGGGAGGATTTGGGCGTTACATAATCTTGGCGATGCCACGGCGTTAGTTTTCAGCTGATCGGGATTTATGTGGCGGAAGAACGTAGGTTGCAGTGCACAGATTCCTGCATCTGGGGAAATATAAGAATTTCAGCGAGCATCTGAAAGTGGAGCAAAAGCTGCTATTTATTCAAATAACCGTGAGATAATCAACAAAGAGAGATGACTCGTGTTTATAGCGTCGTGGGCAACTCCACGATGGGATAACGGTGCGATAAAGTCATATCAAGTCGCCGTCGCCGGTTATGAAGCCCTGCAGTCATGTCGTTGAGCCACGGAAAAACCACGCGGTGGGGAAAAACGCAGTAATCGGCCAGTCTCGACATTCCACTGTCACGTGGTTTACTGTCGTTAAGTGAACGTTATGAAGCTTCGTCGTAAAATCGTTTGATTAACGGTTCTCAATCATCGTGACAATGTGCGTTAAATCTTTGCTGTTTGATCTTCTATATGCTCTGTGTATGAATCTGCGCTAACTCTCTTCAACGGAACACAGAGTCATTACATTTTGTGATATTAACTCTGCTAAAAATACTGAGATATCACGTGATGTCATTTCATATTGATAGGAGATTAAGCTGCGTTGTCTTATGTTCACTCGATGAAATATTGCAACAATAATCAGGGGCGGCTCTGGGCTTGTGGTGGCGGCACTGACAGAGGAAGAATCAGTGGCTCCTTAGCCGCCAATGTCATGCGTTGGATGGCCATGTCGTTACCCAGACACTGCATAGCACGCCTCGTGCTCCTGACACAAGCATTTAACTTTTGCGAAATTTGTGGCTGTGTTTTAGCTGTTGTTGTTTATCTTCTGTTTTATATTCAATATATATTATTGGCGTAGCCGTCTGCAGTCAGTGCTTTTCTTTCCCAGTAACGATCGCCATACAATCGGCTCTGTAATGGGCGTTAAGCCGTCTGCTTTCGCTGATTCTCAAAAGCGTTAAACTGATAGCTCTTTCGTGTTATGATTATTCTGTCGTAACGACACTCCCAGTATAAGATGTTAAATCGATTAATTTATGTATATAATTTAATAGCATGTTTACGCTGCATTCGCCAAAATGATATGATCATCATGCGGCGGCACGGCTCGGGCGCGATATTATGGCTGTAGTGCAAGTTTAAAATGAGGTGGTTCATGCCATAGGCCTGAAACCGTTCTGCAGGGCAGTTGATTTGGGTGCATTCAAAGTTCTTGAGACCAAGCTGACAGACTGCGGTCGTACTGAAAATCTTCAAACTTTTCGTGGAAGGGGCTGACGTGTGGCAATGCAAATATGCCGATAATTCTCTTTCGATCATGCTACTGTGTTTACTCAGATGCGGTGATATAAATACTCCGGTGGTGCGGTGAAAAATATCGGAAAGATGATCTGCTGTAACTCAACGAGGAGAACTGAAGAAGAAGAAGAAGAAGAAAGAAGAAGAAGTGAGGTAACAGCGCTAGAAAGCAGTTATCGTGTTGGAATACTATGGCTGTTCCTGGACCGATATGTTACAAATTAATTGCAATCGAATGCATTACATAATAAACAATGCGGAACCAGTTCAGTAACATTTGCGCGGCGTCGTAATAATGATACAGGGCTGTGCCGTGCTGGCGCTGGAATGCTGCCGGACTACCAAACAGCGAAAAACTGCGTGCGACAGGCATCAGTACCGTGAAAAATGCGTGGTCACGCCGAAGTGTGGGTTTTTATCATCGCCGTTAACGTGAAGGATGCTTTCTGCTGGCACATTCTGTCGCGTCTGCCCATTATGAACCCAAATTGGTCTTGTTCGAGTCCGGTCCACCATTTCTAGATATTTTTTAAAAACAGTTTTCATCAGTATGGTCTAAAATAGCCGCCAACATTGTAATTTCTTCCAATAAATCTCAATTCTCTCTCTGAAATCGTAATATCTTTTGGCAGAATCCATTTCATCGACGGAAGTAAACATTTTTCCATTTTAATTCTTGTGCTATCGATTCACCAATCAGTAACTAGAGGGTGTTGGAGCCCACCCTTTCCTTTGTGAGTGAAAGTGCCAGTTTTATTTCAAGCCGTATTTCATGATGGTTTGAAGGAATATTCTGAACAAAATTAAATAAACAAATAAGCAACAAAAACATATTTACGTGACATTTATTTATTAATGCTGTCATTTCATGACATATTTATTTATTGGGGCTCTCATTTCTTGTACATTTTATTTATTTGTTCTCATATTTCACAGTACTTTTAATTATTTGCGCATTTATTTATTTATTTATTTATTAAATTTTCTCTGACATATTCCTCCATAGTCTTGGGCGTTACGCTGTTCCTTTTATTCTTGTTAATAGTGCCACCTACTGGTTTTGATTAAACAATACGTAGATGAGTGATGTTTAACATTGCTCTTCCTGAATACTGAGTAACTTTGAAATTTATTTAGTTACTAGCAGAATACCCGCAACCGCAGCAGAGAAGTAGTGTGTTAAAGAAGGAAAGAAAAGAAAGGAAACATTTTAAAAATAATGTAACATGATTGTAAGTAATTGTTTTGTGTATTTGGCGGCAGCGTCACAAACTTGATTTCGTCTAGCTGCATCAGAAAATGTACCCTGACGTCTGACCGCCTCCTTTTTAGTGTTTTCTCACAGCTTGGATTGCTTCTGTCATGAATAGGTTTGAGTCTACATATATATATGTATACATATATCCATATACATACATATCTTCATATCTATATACTGTACATATATACATATCTATATAAATATCTACATATACATATATATATATGCATACTATCTACATCATATATACACACATATACACACATACATACAAACATACACAGGTATATATATATATATATATATATATATATATATATATATATGTGTGTATATATATATGTATGTGTCTATATGTGTGTGTATAGCTTTAGTCACTGAGTGCAAGGGAAAAATAATGAAATATAGTCTATAAGTTATAAAACAGTAAAACATTAACGTTTTAAGAAGTACAGCTACATTGAGCACTACTCGGTGGTTACGTGTAAACTACATTTTAAAGACAATTGTAACACAACAGGTAAAGTGGAACTAACAGCAATAAAATGTATATGGATCATCTCGGTATTAGATCCCTTTTGAAAGAGGCGCTACCGACAGCTGTGGTATAGAAATTACATTTCTATGTGAGCGTCCAAATTTCTGTCTCTGGTAATGTGCCTTACCAGCAATTAAAAGAAAAATTAGTTTTGTGTCCTCTGCAGTGTAAGAGAAAACTTTGTTTGGGATAAAAGAAAAAAAGGTGTAAAGAAGGAAAGTTGCCTTTTCTTTTATATAGTATAGAGATGTGTTAAGCTGGCGTTATGATCGCCTTTTTGGGACAATCGCGGTGGAGTCTGTGAGCTGGTGAGGGCGTCCCGCCATTGTCGGCTGTGATGGCACTGTCAGTCCTCACTCCTGTGCGTGTCTTCATAATCCGAGCTAGCGACCTCATAATCGTATACATGCAAAAGAAAGTGTGAATCGCCTTCATATTGGTTGCAGCGGTGTAGGCGTCCGTGTTTGCACTTGTCTGGGCTATAAGCGCTTGGGGAGGATGAAAAAATTAAAAGTGCTCACTTTTACTTAGGCAGAAGCGCCCAGTCAGCATCTCGAAGGCCCGGCGCTGCAGCTGAGCGGCTGGCTGACTTTTGCTGGGCAGGAGACACGGTTTTGCGAACCGTTGGGATATTAAAGTCTCAGGCGCTCTTTGGGTCATTCATACAAAATACCTAGCCTGCATGGCGGAGATGTAGTGGGTTAAGTAATGAAAAAGAAAAGGAAACATTTTAATAATAGTAACATGATTGACATTGTCATGAGTGTTGCTGTCATATATATGCCTGCCTAAATAAGTCACCGTCGCTTCGCTCTTACTTTTACGTTCATTTAATCATGACTGTTAAGGCGGAAAATTGTGAAATAGGTTACAGGTGAAACTGCCAAAACAATTATTGATGACAGATCGATTATTCGCAAAGCTTGAATTGGTGATCTGTTTTGTGTATTAACCTCCTTATTTTATCATGTACTTCTTCTCAAACTAAGGTAGTGCGAGTGTAAAATGAATCAGGATCGCTGATCAATGTAATCGGTGTACCAGGAAATCATGCATTGACAAAAAGCTCCCCTTACAGCATAATGCAAAGTGTGATTAAATGCATTATTTTTTAACGGCGTTATGGAGCACATGCATCGAAGCTTCTCCAGCTGTGCTTGTGCTAAGAAAGGAAAGATTTAAAATAACGTATACGATTGTCAATGTATGACCTTTTGTAAGTAATGCCTGGAGGACTAAGTGTGGAAAACTCTAGAGACAGCGTGTGTATTAACGCGGTTTCTGTAGTGTTGGTGGCAAGTACAAAAGTTGCTTGAGGAAGACGGTGTGCTTGGCGGGCTCGCTCAGGCCGAAATGAGGAGTGAATGGGAGGTAGATGATGACGTGACTCCCCCATATAACATAGTCCCCGACACAGTCTCTCTCAGAATTTACCAAAGCACCTCCTTCACCTGCAATTTTAACTTAGTTACAAAGTGATCAAAACTCTCGTTTATATCCTCGTTCTCTCATTAAACTTGCATCCTGCATTGCCGTGGGCATGAAAAGCCAGCCCAGTAGCCTGTCTATGAACTTAATTTAAATTTTAGGTTTATACCTTGCTTTCTTTCGAGAGTAGCTGCACTGATGAATATGGTAGTATATGTCACTCACTCGCTTCTTATTGTTTCGCTGCCTTCTCAGTTATATAATGCATGTTTTCTTCAGCGTATTTTGGAGCTCTTTTCCTGGTTTCTATGTACTGCGTTGACAGTCAGTTCACGTGATTACGTGGGCGGCGTGATGATGTCACACGAAACTCCGCCCCCACAGCGGTCAAGCTCAACTCCATTACAGTAAATGGAAAAATACCTTCCAGTTATGACCATTACGTAGAATTTCCAGAGTAAAACCTGCCCAACTTTTGTAAAGGAAGCTGTGAGGAATGAGCCTGCCAATTTCAGCCTTCTACCTACCGGGAACTTGGAGAATTAGTGATGGTGGGTGAGTGGTGAGTGAGTGAGTGGTGAGGGGCTTTGTCTTTTATTAGTATAGATGTGCATATATGTATTTCATTTGTATTTGTGCACTTATTGTATTCATTTATTTCTGTTTAGATACCACACATACACTTACGTATACAAATCTATCAAAGTCCTTAGGCAGGCTGGTGAAGGGTGTTATCTACTCTCTGGTGTAGCTGCGGTTCTTTCTAATCGAGAAGGAATTAGGCCAGCAAGTGTACAATCAGCACAGTGACGTACAACTTCTGTCTCTCACAGGCACATTAATCCATTTAAAATAAAATCTAAAAACACAGTAAAGTGTGTGCAGAAAGTAGAGTCTCAATACTCTCTGACTCCCTGTATATTTATTATTAATATGAATATTCAAATGTTGTTTTGGCCTAATTTTTAACCCTTGTATATTTTAAATGTTTATTTGAACTTCTCTCTGCATTTGTAATTCGTGTTTAGAGAACTAAACTAAGATCACACAATACCATCTTCACGATTTCCATTCTTCTTCTCTTTTCTTTTTGTTTTCAGCTCGACTCCAGTTTTTCATCCTCAGCCTCCTAAACCTCAGGCAGAGACGACTTTTGGAAATGTGAGTTGTGCTTTTGACTGAATGGATCATCACAATAAAAATCATTGAAGTTTAATAGAGCAGGACAGGCTTAGGATATGAAAGTCTGAGTGTTGTGTGACTGGGGCTGAGAGTGAAGGGGTCTGTGACTGGTGCATTATGGAATAGAACTCAGACAAAGCCGTCTTTTGAACCCGGTGGGAACTACAAGACCACCTCCACAGCAGACCTTCAATGTTCCAATGAAGCACAACTGCTAATATTCTCAAGATATTTGAGGGTCCACAGGACTGTAGCACCTACCTGATGAGACCAACTGAGTAAAGCTGACCTCAGATTGAACAGAAGAGAGGAATGGAGGAGAAAATGCAGTGGTGTGGTGGTGAAGGGCTTTGGAGTTCAAACCCTGAGGTTGTGGGTTCAAATCCCACTACAGACACCATGTGTAGCCTCAGCAAATCCCACTTTGCCTGCCTGGGCTCTGATTGGACAAAGAAAGAAAAACAATGGAATCTCAGATGATGGGAGTCACCTTAGATAAGAACCAACAGTCAAATAATAAAAAGAGATGACAGGAAACACACTAAAGAAAGAGACAATGACAGATGGGAAAGGCACTGTATTATAGATTGATAGAATAAAATAGTAAATACTGGTTTGCAGCTTTTATTGAAATAATTAATGTGGTTCTGATGTGTGACAGTTGATTAATTTTAAATTAAGAGGTGGGCGGTGACAATAAAACATGTCATTTAATAAAGCCAGCGGTCAGTGTGGACAGTCCATCAGAACTCTGACCTCAATGGTGACCTTATATTTGTTTGTCATAATTTCTGACGACTGAGATGACTTTCAAATGACTGACTTGCCTGCCTTTGCTTTTTGTCTGTTGTTGTTTTATGATTTAGTTTTTTTAATCCCCACAGATTCTGTCCAATCAGATGAGCTCTTTTACTATTAGTGTCATCATTGCAGCTCTGATTGGTTCTTGGTAATTGTCTGTTGAGCTCCCTTTTGGTCCCATTACACTCCCAGATTTCCTCCTCGTTTTCTTTTCTCTCCTTTCAGACTTCTGTCCCTCACACTGGACATCAACACGGCAAACAGAGTCCTCCGTCTGTCTGAAAGGAACAAAAAAGTGACATATGAGGTGACAAAGACTGAATATCCTGATCATCCTGATTGACTTCTGGCCTCATGTTTCTGTGCAGAGAGAGGCTCTGACTGGGACTTCACTGTTACTGGGAGGTGAGTGCAGTGGAGACGTCTTGGTGATTGGAGTCGCATATAAAGGACTGAGCAAGGAAAGGAGGGGGAGGGTGTGACCTGGATCTGACTGACAAGTCCTGGTGTTGTGGTGGTCTGATTCCCAGTACTCTGTGGCACAATAACCAGCAGACTGTAATCAGTACCCCTACAGCCCCACAATAGGTGTGTATCTAGACTGGCCTGGCTCTCTGTCATTTATAAGCGTCTCAGGCAATGAACCTCCTGCACAAGTTCAACACCTCCTTCACTAGGCCCCTCTATCAGGGTTGGGCTTTATTTAAGCTCGAGTATAACCATCAGCCACCTGACAGCATGTGTCCACTGACCAGTACCCTCCATGGTCACTTGATGTCCCCACGACAGATATACTTTGTGTTTGCAGTTTGGTGTCAAAATTGATTTTTTCCTATGGGTGGGGAGCAACACCTCTGTAAGGTAGATTTGTGGATGAGAATGAGGGCGGTCATGTAGTTCCATTTTGGCTGGTGCAGGTAACCAATCGGGTGTGTGTATCGCGGTGAGGGGCGGTGACCTCAGACCTCCATATACCAGTCTGACCAGCAGGGACACTGTTGATTCATGACACATGTCCTTCAGGCTGACACCCCAACCCTTGTGACCTCTGAGTGTCACTAGATATCACCTGTCAGTCAGTGCAAGCATATAGTAGTGCTGCTCCTGCAGAGACCATGCCTGTCTCAGTATCAGAGGCCTCGGTGGTGACTATTTAGGAGCAGAGGGAAATGACAGAAAGTGACTAGATGCTGGCCTCTGAACAGACATTTATCTGCCCCTATTATTTACTCGGTGGTCTGTCACCTCTGAATGAATTCACTGTGAATGTCTAAGACGAGGACTCACCGCTCAGTCACCATGTCAGCCCATACAGTGCTTAGTTTGGTGTTTTACTGAGTCACTGGGTGTCACGTTGAACATTAAACTACACCTCCTCCTTGTTGTCCCCACTGTCACCCCAACCTCAAGGAGGCAAGGTCAGCTGACTCACTTCACGGTCATGTGGGGTGTTCAAAGTGACAATCACTTATCTTGTTGCCAGGGACCTTTTATCTTTCTACTAACACACACATTCCCAGAATTAATTTACAATTCCCTCAGGACCCTCAAGGGCCCCAGTGTCACCCTGACATCAGTGTGTGTGAAGAAGCCGTAGAGAGCCCAGGATGACAGCGCTTTACTGTGTATTACAGGCCTCACCGGCAGATAGCGACTATGACTTCTAAATCTGTCATCTTCCTTGAGTCTGAGGGGTTAAAAGGAAGAGGAGTGAATAAAGAGTGAGGAGGTGAGGATGATAGAGAAAGAGTTAAGGGTGATAAAGGGTGAGATGGTGACCTGAGACAAAGAGTGAGTCAGACAGTGTCACTTGTGTGTTTATCAGTTTTGTTCCTCCACCTGATTTTTCTCCTCTTTGACTCGTCACACGCTGATATGGCCGTCCTGTGATCTGAATTTTATTCCTCGATGATCAAATCCATATCTCGATTTGTGACGGGCGTCTGATTCTTTAAGCACTAAAGCTTATCAGACGGAATTTGTCACCGATGAACTCTTCACTGCTGACCTAAGCCCTGCTGCCCTCTTCTCTCTCCTGTCCTCGGCCATTGCTTCCAGTCCCCTGTGTGACCTCCTTAAAGCCACTGGTCTGTCCTGGTCACTCAGGTCTCGTCACAGCTGCACACTGGCAGTCGTTTAAACTCTACAGGCCCCAGCCATGTTGTCCTGTCGTCTGATGTTTGTGTTGGTTGAGGTGGTCTCCTGTGACCTTGGGGAGGCTTTTAGAGCTCAGAATTAATGAAATGGAAATGTCAGTCAGCAGGGTGGGCGGGTGGGCACATTCAGGGGCAAAATGTCATAAAAGTCGATGAGCACTGGACACATCGCCAGTCACTGATAATTGACTCCGCGTCAGCTCCTGTAGCCCTCATCATGTGCTGTCAACTCAGGCGCTGGTCATGTGACTTGCCTTAGTGACATTCCTGTGACTTTCAGGGCTGTGACATCAGCTGATTCTTCTGGAGCCAAACTACTCCCTCTTATGGCCTCTATACTAAACACAAGAGAGTTAGGATGTGAAGTGTTTGTTGAGATCTAAAATGAAGCCAGAATAATGACATGACCTTGAAGGACAGTTTGGTTTAATAATAATTAATGTGTAAAAGAATACTTATTTAGATTAATCTTTAGTTAATTACGATTAGGTGTTACATTCACAGAGATAAATGGCTGTTAATGCTTCACAGTTTGTAAAAATTTGGTGCTTATTAATCTAAAAAGATCAAAACACTGAAAATAAAAATCTAGACGACTGTTGTTGTCAGATCTGTTCGTTTAGTAACTTTTGTTTATAAATTCTTTGATCTTATCATATTTCATTGTTCTGATGATATTAAGACTTCTTGTTTATGATTAATCCTCTTCAATAAAAGGACAAATGTCTGTGTGTCTGTCTGTGTATCTGTCCAGTCACTTTGTCTCTGTCTTTCCAACAGGTAGGCGCCTCCTGAAACATTAGCACAGCTTTTATGGCTCCATGCTAATCAATATCCTTCGAGTTACAGAGCCCGCAGCACAGGCGTCACCTCTGATATCGGCCAGTTTAATGACAGAATGTGTGTTAGGGTGGAAGTGTGATTAGTGGGCACCATACCAGCCTGTAAACCTCCCTGCTGGCTTTCATTGCAAAACCCTTAGGTACACAATTCTCCTGCCACCCACTGGGCACCATCATAGTCAAACTCAGTCGTAATAATGGGGTAGCAGTGTATAATTATTAGATGATAGTCATAATAATATAACTGTAATAACGATCAAGTGCCAGTGACCTGCTATTATTATTAACAGACTTGCATTTGTTTTAGTTCTTCTTCTAACTTTAGCGTGAGACTAGCAGTCAGATTTACTGGATTCAATTAACAAATTTTTAGGAATTGTAGAAGTGGTGAGAAGTCAAGTAAAATTACCTTTTATTGGCTAACAAAGAAAATTACAATATACAAGCTTCGCGGCAACTCCGGCCCTTCTTCAGGCGAGATGTAATCAAAAAAAATATATTGCATTTATTTTAACGCGATACTCGGCGATTATTCAGCAGCTCAAGTTCTCCTTAACATATCTGGCTATCTCTTCACGTCATCCCACCAATAGTCACAGACGTTCCAATCTGAAGATGTCGCTCTCTCTCAGTGTCTCCATCACTGATGTTCTCCTTTATCGTTTTCTCGGTGCTCCTTAAATCTCGAGTGTACGCACGCAACCGTGGACTGTCTCAGCCCGTCTTGTGTTATGGGACACTTTGAGATCTGCTTTAGGCGAGCCCTCGACTGTAAGCAGACGGCTGCGTGAGGGCTCACTCGCTGGAGTCTCAGTGTGACACGCTCGCTGCGGGTGCCGACTGGTTTGGTCCGGTGCTGCGCTTTGAGATTGAAACGCGCACTGCAGTGAGTTGGGGGCTGAAGGGAGGAGAGCAGGTTTGGTCCGCACGTTAGACGGCATCTTCAGGTTGTTACAATTGGCCGGGCGAGTTATGAGATCGTTGACTTTGACTTCCAGTTTTGACAAACACAAATGACACGCGTCATCATCTTTTTGCAACCATTACCATTTTACGCCGGATTCCATTTGGTTTGGACACCAAGAAAAGTAGGACAAATATCACAGAATCTGCGGTTACGAGTTCTATGTCGTTGTGCTCACCGCTGCCTCCTGCTGTGCAGATCGGCTATCTGACAGCTGAGCAATGAAGCGCCTTCTTTTGCGGAGCTCCTCAGTCGGCCTGCTGAACCTGACACCCCTCAGGCTTGGCTCTCTTGTGTTCTCCTCGCCTGCGTTTACGTGGCGGAAGTGCGCTTCTGCCATCACGTGGCCAGGCCTATTTGTGCGTTTATATAAACGGGAAAATAGGAAAAGGCGCGTGGTGTCGAGGTAGTCTGTCCTTGAGTGTCATTCATAAAATAAGTAAAAAGAAGAGGCTTTATATCACCTGCCTTGCTCTCTGTGTTGGCTGGGATTGTCTCAGCAGACCCCAGTGACCTGTGTTCTGATGTGGTTCAAGAATAACTGGCTGACGCTACATACAATAAGGATTAGTGGTAAACATGGAAACAGGCAAGGCAGGAACAGAACAATAAATAAACATGAGACTAAAGCAATAATGACAGCAAGTTTTTTTTTTGAGTTTTAATATACCTTTTATTAAACAATCAACAATCAATACAAAATACAAAAACAAATAACCATCAAAAAGAACCTCCTATGTAACCTATGAATGAGTTTTTGCTGTAGTTTCACCAATAATTAATTCACAAAACAAGAACACACTCCTCATTAACAATTTTACAAATTGCATTCATTTACACTGTTAGCAAATGTTTGCAAATTGTGGGTCGTCTATAAAACGAACTCTAATAAAATTCTTATTTTAATTGTGCCTTAAAAACCCACCAAGACTCCCTATCATTCGTGTTTTTTCCTTCCTCGAGATATAAATGGCAGGCTTATCCTGACCCAATAAATAATTTGCTAATCTGCCAACATTCATTTTTGCTCTCACATTATCAAAACAATATATAAAAACCAGATTGGTAAAATAAACACTAAAAAACGGCCAAATGCAAAATCTTGAGTGTTGTTTAGTGTTGTTATTTTCAGGATTCATTTTAACAAGAGTTGATTCTGGTGTTGATTTGAGAATATCGGCACTCGGGAGTGTTACACAGTGTTTTGTACTCAGTGTTATTTAGGGGAGCGGTATACATTAGACCACCAAAGAGGGTTGAGTTCGACAGCGCCTTGTACTTCCCTTGTCTTTAATTGTGGCCATTACTAAAAATGATGGATTGTCAATCGTTAAATTGTTATAATAACAAGCATATTGCAATTTTATGCTTATAATTGATATATATATATAGATATATATATATATATATATATATATATATATATATATATATATATATATATATATATATATATATATATAATGAGGGGGCCGTTCAGGAAAAAAAAGATTGGTTCGTAAATATATACATTGGTTCAGATATATATCGGTTCAGATACATTGGTTTGAATATATACATTGGTTTTAATACATCTGTTCAGATATATATTTGGTTCAGATATATATATTGGTTGAGATATACATCGGTTTCAATACATCCGGTCAAGAAATATACATTGGTTTAGATACCATTGGTTGAGATATATATAAATTGGTTTGCATAGATCCGTTCTGATGTATATACATTGGTTTGAATACATCCGTTCAAATATACGTTAGTTGAAATATATATTGGATTTGATATACATTGGTTTAAATATATATATTGGATTTAAGGCCGGGTGGTTTAAATATATACATCGGTTCAGATACATCCATTCTGATATATACTGTATTGGTTCAGATAGATCCGTTCAGATATACAGTATACATTGGATTTGGGATTTATGGGCAGGCTGCTTACGTACCATGTTTAGCAGCTCCTTTCAACTTTATCATTGCTTCAACACTGTTGTAATTATTATGCACATTTTATACAAGTAGCATATGCCTGTCTATCGTGTTTTTGTTTAAGTAAGCCCTCTTGGTTGAGGTCCTCGATTTCAAGCACTTTTCCTTTCATTATTTAAAACACTAGCACAGATACCCGCCTCTTCGCCTCGCTCCGTCCCACCCAGGTTCATTGTACCCGCCTCACTCGCGCCCTCTTGTCCCTCCCATGACAGATTCTTCTCAAAAGCAGAGTTACTAAAGCGTGTCGCAACGGTCGTCCCATTTTCCTCATCAGATGCTGGTTTATCATTGGTGGAAAACACCGGTGATTTGTGTTGTCCGCATTAGCAGCATTTCATTAAAGGCGATCTGCTTCAGCAAGGAACTTAGTCCTGTTTACTGAAAGGATGTTATGGAGGAAAACACTGGGTTGCTCTCTTTCTTTAAATGTTGATCATGGATCAAAAGGCCAGAATATTTGCACTTCACAAATAACTGATGTTTAACTGTTTTTATAAAATAAAACTAACACAACCACACACAAGCACGTACGCTCACACACACTCACACTCCCACAAATCCTGGAGTCATGCGTGCTACTGATTAAAGCGTGTATCTGCCAAGAATGATTATTTTTCACCCAAACAGATTCTTCTCAAAACCTGAGTTACCAGGAAGCATTGATAGCAACGGATACCTACCATTTTCTGCCTCAACAGGCTGGTTTGTTGATGACTGAAAAGCCGCCCGGTGATTTCTGTTATTCCATATTAGCAGCATTTCATTAAAGGGCGATCTGTTTCAGCAAGGAACTTAGTCCTGTTGCTGAAAGGATATTGTGGAAAACACTAGAATAGCGCTGTTTCTTCTGAATGTTTATCAGTGATCAGGACAGTGGCGGTTTAGGCATGGGCGAGCGGGGCGGCCGCCGGGCGCATTTTCATGACACGTGGGGGCGGCACACAGACTTGGAGGGAAAAAAAATCATCTGTCCGTACAAAAGCGGTTTTCTATTATCTATGATACCTCGCCGCCCCTGCTGCTGAAAGGAGCACACTTTAGAAACGGCTGGTCGAGGTAATTCTTGGTGGCGGAACCAATCGGATGCGCTCTCCGCTGCAAGATTCTACCAGAGGTGAAAGCAGGTGTCGCGGCCCGTATCGGCTAAGAATTGACCAATCGCGACCCATTGGCTACCAGAATTGACCAATGGCTCGCTCGGCTACCAGAATTAATGAATCACGACTGCAAAACTACGGAAAGTGCGGGCCAACCTCTTGTCAGTTAATGTATTCTGCAAAGCTTGACCGACTCGGCACACAGGCGCTGCGTTGCGTTTTCTTTTTGAACTTTCTAAAAATGTTACTCACGAGTGTCGGTTTGTGACAGATTAATGGTGGCACATTTTTATTTATTTATTTAATTATGTGAAATGGCTAATAAATAGGTAATAAAAACAATTATGATGTGTACAGGTAGATTGGTTTAGTCTTGACTTCTGGTGCGTGAGTGACGGCGTTGGGGATTGATGGGAAATCTGTTGATTGCCGATTACTTAAATAAACCTGGGTGCCCAATTTAGGAAAAGAAAAGATGATGAGGAGAAGCGGGCCAAAAGATAAAAGGTATGCAACAATATTCTCTCTGTATGATTAAGGTATTCGTAATATTGTATTAATTAGTGGTATAACGTTAACTCTTACTTTGTTAGTCTTCTGGCTTATGATGCATGCATACTATGCTTACCTTACTAAAAAAAAAAAAAACACAGTAAAGCCATCACAGAATTCTAATGGTTTCTATTAAATACCATTGTGAACCATTAACTTTTCCAGTGAAAGCTATTACAAAATTCCTTATTGTAGTGTGTTTGGGCACTTTTCCAATAGGATTTACCATCCCACCCACCAATAGAATCCATCATATACCAGCAGACACTGTTATACTTACCATTAAAACAATACAATTCCCATTATAACCATTAAATCCATTACATTTCTGTTATTTTGGGCAGGGGTTCTATTGTTTTTTCAGCAGTGTATACAACCGAGATCTAATAAAATTTAACCACAAAATTATGCTTTGCAACAAAACTATTGCAAGTACAGTTGTGTTATTTCCATGGTTTGTATTTATTTCCTGTAAATAGCCAGTGTAATTTACATATGTGTAGATTGTGTAAAGACAAACATTTTTCACATTTGCTATAACTCTGTTACGTGACCAAAGCATATAATTTGAGGCAGTAAATTAACCAGGGCTAATTGTTCCTCCGTACCGCCAGCATCTGCACGGTTGTTTGGTGTGACCTTACTATCTGCGTACAGCATCAGCAAGCTCATGCAGTCTCAAATATGCATGTCGACCTAGCTGTGAATCTTTTGAAGAAGACTGAGCAAAGGTCTCCAGAGCTACCAGGCAAGTGGCTTTGTGACTGCACAGATGGCTGACCAAGACATTTGTGAAGAAAATGAATGTGGAAGCTGTTTGAAACAAAAATACTGGGGTCTAAGCGCCGCTTCTCATATGAATCACATGATGAGCCTTTCATTGATGCCCTTAGGAAGTTGGAAGTTGGATTCTTCAATATTGTTCTTGATGCAGCCCTGTCAGCCATCGCGGAGAGATTTACCACATTGGAGAAAATGTGGAAAACAAAATTTGGGGTTTGACAAATTTCCCTAGTCTTACAGATGAGGCTGAGCAGTGCAGTACTAGGTACCACACTGCACTTCAGAAGGGCATTCTGGTTGGACAGTGAGAGCTTTGCAGGGAAATCAAGAACTTCCTCACCTGCCATCAAAAACCATGAGCCTCCTTGAGCTTATCACTTTCCTTGCACGATAGGATCTATCTGGGATCTACCCCAACTTTTTGGACTGCTCTCAGGATTGCACTTGCCTGCCAGTGACTGTGGCTCAAGCAGAGAACTTTTCAAACTGAAGTTAATCAAGACATACCTGGGGTCAGCCATGTCTCGGGAACGGCTCACTGGCCTTGCTGTCATAAGCATTGAAATGAACCAGTAGGGGCATATATATATGTTTCAGATACATTGTTTGAATATATACATTGGTTTTAATACATTTTGTTCAGATATATATTTCGGTTCAGAATATATATATTGGTATGAGATATATACAAATCATCGGTTTCAATACATCCGGTCAGAAATATACATTGGTTTAGATACATTGGTTGAGATATATATAAATTGGTTTGCATAGATCCGTTCTGATATATATACATTGGTTTGAATACATCCGTTCAAATATATACATTGGTTGAAATATATATATTGGTTGATATACATTGGTTTAAATATATATATTGGTTAAAATAGATTGGTTTAAATATATACATCGGTTCAGATACATCCATTCTGATATATATACTGTATTGGTTCAGATAGATCCGTTCAGATATACAGTATACATTGGTTGGATTTATGGGCAGGCACAACGCCACCCATGTTTAGCAGCTCCCTTCGCTTTATCATTGCTTCAACACTGTTGTAATTATATGCACATTTTATACAAGTAGCATATGCCTGTCTGTCGTGTTTTGTTTCAGAAGCCCTTGGTTGGGGGTCCCGATTTCAAAGCACTTTTTTTCCTTTCATTATTTAAAACACTCGCACAGATACCCGCCTCTTCGCCTCGCTCCGTCCCACCCAGGTTCATTGTACCCGCCTCACTCGCGCCCTCTTGTCCCTCCCATGACAGATTCTTCTCAAAAGCAGAGTTACTAGAAAGCATTAATCGCAGACCGGAGTACGTCCCATTTTTTCACCTCATCAGATGCTGGTTTATCATTGGTGGAAAGCCCGGTGATTTGTGTTATTCCGCATTAGCAGCATTTCATTAAAGGGCGATCTGCTTCAGCAAGGAACTTAGTCCTGTTTGCTGAAAGGATGTTATGGAGGAAAACACTGGAGTTGCTCTCTTTCTTTAAATGTTGATCATGGATCAAAATGACCAGAATATTTGCACTTCACAAATAACTGATGTTTAACTGTTTTTATAGTAAAACTAACACAACCACACACAAGCACGTACACGCTCACACACACTCACACTCACAAATCCTGAGTCGCACGTACTACTGATTAAGCGTATCTGCCAAGGACGATTATTTTTTCACCCCATAAAACAGATTCTTCTCAAAACCTGAGTTACCAGGAAGCATTGATAGCAACCGGAGTACCTACCATTTTTCACCTCAACAGACGCTGGTTTATTATTGACTGAAAGCCCGGTGATTTCTGTTATTCCATATTGGCAGCATTTCATTAAAGCTGATCTGTTTCAGCAAGGAACTTAGTCCTGTTTGCTGAAAGGATGTTATGGAGGAAAACACTAGAATAGCGCTGTTTCTTCTGAATGTTTATCAGTGATCAGGGACAGTGGCGGGTTTGGCATGGGCGACAGGGGCGCCGCCGGCGGCATTTTTCATGACACGTGGGGGCGCCGAACTTGGAGGAAAAAATCATCTGTCCAGCTAAGCGGTTTTCTATTATCTATGATACCTCGCCGCCCTGCTGCTGAAGACGCAAGAAGCAGCTGTGAGTCGAGTAATTCTTGTAGCGAGAACCAATCGGATCGCTCTCCGCTACCAAGATTCTACCAGAATTGAAAGCACGCAATCGCGGCCTCGTATCGGCTACAAGAATTGACCAATCGACCCATTTCGCTACCAAGAATTGACCAATGACGGCTAGCCGGCTACCAAGAATTGACCAATCACGACTACCAAAACTTCGGAAAGTGCGGCCAGCCTCTTGTCAGTTAATGTATTCTGCAAAAGCTTGTTCGACTCGGCACACAGGCGCTTTGCGATTTCGTTTCTTTTTGAACTTTCTAAAAATGTTACTCACGAAGTGTCGGTTTGTGACAGACCAATAATTGGCACATTTTTATTTATTTATTTAATTGTGTGAAATGGCTAATAAAATAGGTAATAAAACAATTATGATGTGCAGGTGAATTGGTTTAGTCTTGACTTCCGGTCTGAGTGACAGCGTTGGGGATTGATGGGAAATCTGTTGATTGCCGATTACTTAGTAAACACAGGTGCCCAATTTAGGAAAAAAAGAAAAGATGATGAGGAGAAGCGGGCAAAGATAAAGGTATGCAACAATATTCTCTGTATGATTAAGGTATTCATGTCATTGTGTTAATTAGTGGTATAACGTTAACTCTTACTTTGTTAGTCTTCTGGCTTATGATGCATGCATGCTATGCTTACCTTACTAAAAAAAACACAGTAAAAGCCATCACAGAAATTCTAATGGTTTCTATTAAATACCATTGTGAACCATTAACTTTTTTCCAGTGAAGCTATTACAAAATTCCTTATTGTAGTGTGTTTTGGGCACTTTTCCAATAGGATTTACCATCCCACCCACCAATAGAATCCATCATATACCAGCAGACACTGTTATACTTACCATTAAAACCAATACAATTCCCCATTATAACCATTAAATCCATTACATTTTCTGTTATTTTGGGCAGGGTTCTATTGTTTTTCAGCAGTGTATACAACACGAGATCTAATAAAATTTAACCACAAAATTATGCTTTTGCAACAAAACTGTTGCAAGTACAGTTATATTATTTCCATGGTTTGTGTTGGCTACTGTAAATAGCCAGTGTAATTTACATATGTGTAGATTGTGTAAAAGACAAACATTTTCCATTTGCTATAACTCTGTTACGTGACAAAGCATATAATTTGAGGCAGTAAATTAACCAAGGAGCTAATTGTTCCTCCGATCGCTTCAGCATCTGCACGGTTGTTTGGTATGACATACTATCTGCAATACAGCATGTCAGCAAACTCATGCAGTCTCCAAATATGCATGTCACCTAGCTGTGAATCTTTTGAAGACTGAGCAAGGTCTCCAGGCTACAGGGCAAGTGGCTTTGTGACTGCACAGATGGCGGCCAAAGACATTTGTGAAGAAATGAATGTGAAGCTGTTTTGAACAAAAATGCTGAGGTCCAAAAGCGCCACTTCTCATATGAATCACATGATGAGCCTTTCAGTGATGCCCTTAGGAAGTTGGAGATTGGATTCTTCAATGTTGTTCTTGATGCAGCCCTGTCAGCCATCGGAGAGATTTCCACATTGGAAAATGTGGAGAAAACAAATTTGGGGTTTTGACAAATTTCCTAGTCTTGCAGATGAGGAGCTGGCAGAGCAGTGCAATGCACTAGGTACCACTGCACTTCGAAGGGCATTCTGATTTGGACAGTAGAGAGCTTTTGCAGGAAATCAAGAACTTCCCTCACCTGCCATCAAAACCATGAGCCTCCTCGAGCTTATCACTTTCATGCACGATAAGGATCTATCTGAGATCTACCCAACTTTTGGACTGCTCTCAGGATTGCACTTACCCTGCCAGTGACTGTGGCTCAAGCAGAGAGGAGCTTTTCCAAACTGAAGTTAATCAAGACATACCTGAGGTCAACCATGTCTCAGGAACGCTCACTGGCCTTGCTGTCATAAGCATTAATCATTCAGTAGGGAGCATATTTCATATGATGCCATTATTGATGACTTTGCATCTAGAAAGGCCAGAAATGTCAGATTTTAGTTTCAGTTTGTGTTTTCTGTTCTGAGTGAAATAATTTAATTTTCTTTAGTGTGATTTATTCTATTTTTTATTTGTATATTATTCTTAATAATTTAAAATATATTTTCTTAAATAATATTGGTTTGTACAGAGTATAATTAAGTTATGAGCAGTTTATTTATTTATTTATTTATTTTGCAAAAATTGGTCTGTACGGAATACGGAATTACTACAATAAACGTGTGGTGTGTACAAAATGTTAGTTTTGTCATGTCATTTTTTGGGCCAGGTGGGAGTCTCGCCGGGGAGCAATTTAATGTAGAACCCCACTGATCAGGGACCAGAATGATCAGAATATTCCTGCTTCACAAATAACTGATCTCTGTTTTTTTTGTAAAACTGAGAAAACCACAAACAGCATTACACAACACAAACACTCAAACTCACAAATCGTGTGCAACACTACTGATTAAGTGTATCTGTCACGGAAGATGATTTTTTTCACCCAATAAAACTTTAGTTCGTCCAAGTTAGAAAGCAGCGCAGTGATTTCTATTATTCCTTATTGGCAGCATTTAATTTAAAGATGATTCACGTCAACAAGGTGAAACAGTCTCTTATTTTGACAGGACAATCTTTTTTTAGGCTTAAGCATTTTTGATTGACTTACAAAAGAAAATAGTTATTACTTACCTTCTTTGCTTCAAATTGGCTTTTAAAAACCTTTTGATATAATTTGTTTATGACAGTATAAAATAAAGTAGTGCTCCAAATTATAATGCGCGTATCTAACAGGAAGAGGTGGTGGTTAAGAGGGAATTACTGACTCGCAGTTAAATGATCACTGGTTTGTGTTCGGGGGCTTCCTTTCTGTTATTTTATTCATTTATTTTACAAATTGCTTTGAGTAGTAAGAAAGGCGCTATAAAACGTAAGGAATTAATAACAACAATAATAATAATGGACTATTATTATTATTATTATTATTATTGTTGTTATTAATTATACGCGTGAATGCGTGATCAAATTCAGCTCTGCGAGTGGGTATGAATAGACACTATGTGCTCGAAATACCAAAGTTCATTGAAATAATTACACAGCAAGTTGCACCATATACAAACAATTGTATATTATTGAAGTAAAGGTTCATATAAATTGATTATATACAAATTTTAACAAGTTGAGAGATGTCAACTGGTTAAAATACACAAAATTATACATGTATTGATTTATAGTCCACATATAGTGTATGTGTATTATTAAAATAATGATATAAAATCCTATAAATGGTATAGAATCTGCGTAGTAGACGATTTTGTGTCATATTTCTTCAAAGAAGTTTTTAATTAGATTGCTTTAAAAATCTTACGTCAAACATGTGAACCGTTGAAATCGCTGATCTTAATCAATTTGTTTTAACGCATGCTCGTGCAAAATGCTGTCATATCTGTTAGTAAACACGCCGCGCAGCGTTCCGATGTCTGCGTTCTAAGGCTGCAGGTTTATGAAACGCTATTGACGCTTTACTGGGGTGCTCTGTGATTGAGGCGACAGTAAACTTTGGTAAAATGATATCGAAAAATACTAGTCCAGTTGTGTTTTCAGTAGTTTTAGCGTATTTACTGTTCTGTTACCAAAACATTCTTCAACGGACTCATCAACAAGAAACGTGGATAGTAAGATTTAGTAAAATATCAGTAATAATAATACATTGCTCGACACCCAGTAACACTTTACAAAGACATTTAAAAGACAGCTCGTTAAAATAAACGTAGCAATCCATTGTCATGCGATAAGTGACAGCTTGCTCTTAAACATTTACAAATGATAGATAAGATAGATAGATAGATAGATAGATAGATAGATAGATAGATAGATAGATAGATAAGATAGATAGATGATAGATGGGATAGATAGATACTTTATTAATCCCAAGGAAATTCACATAATCCAGCAGCAGTATACTGATACAAAGAAACAATATTTAATTAAATAGTAATAAAATTAAAAGAATTAAAATAAAATTAATGTTCGCATTTACTCCCCCGGGTGGAATTGAAGAGTCGATAGTGTGGGGGAGGAACGATCTCCTCAGTCTGTCACTGAAGCTGCTCCTCTGCCTGGAGATGATCCTGTTCAGTGGATGCAGTGGATTCTCCATGATTGATAGAAGTTTGCTTAGTGCCCGTCGCTCTGCCACACATGTTAAACTGTCCAACTTTAATCCTACAATGGAGCCTGCCTTCTTAACAAGTTTGTCCAGGAGGCGCCCTATTCTTTATGCTGCCTCCCAGCACACCACGCTAGAAGAGGGCACTCGCCACAACGTCTGGTAGAACATCTGCAGCATCTTACTGCAGATGTTGAAGGATGCCAACCTTCTCAGAAAGTATAGTCGGCTCTGAGCTTTCTTACATAGAGCATCAGTATTGGCAGTCCAGTCCAATTTGTCATCCAGCTACACTCCCAGATATTTATAGGTCTGCACCCTCTGCACAGTCACCTCTGATGATCACAGGGTCCATGAGGGGCCTGGGCCTCCTAAAATCCACCACCAGCTCCTTGGTCTTGCTGGTGTTAGGTGTAAGTGGTTTGAGTCGCACCATTTAACAAAGTCTTGATTAGCTTCCTGTACTCCTTCTCCTGCCAACTCCTGATGCAGCCCACAATAGCAGTGTTCATCAGCTAACTTTGCACGTGGCAGGTCTCCAAAGTTGTATTGGAAGTCTGATGTATATAGATTGAACAGGACCGGAGAAAGTACAGTCCCCTGCGGCGCCCCTGTATTGCTGCACACAATGTCAAGGTAGTTTTTCCTGGGAATAAAAAAAGGGCAAAAAAAACCACGGGAAAGTTTTTGTTGTTGAACTCAAATTTCACCTCCGCCATGTGAGTCACTAAAACTATCCATCCATCCATCCATTCTCTTCCGCTTATCCGAGGTCGGGTCCGGGGCAGCAGCTTAAGCAGAGAGGCCCAGACTCTCCCCGCCACTTCTTCCAGCTCTTCCGAGAATCCCATGCTCCCAGGCCAGCCGGAGACATAGTCCCTCCAGCGTGTCCTGGGTCTTCCCCGGGCCTCCTCCCGTTGGATGTGCCCGAACACCTCACCAGGGAGGCAGCCCAGGAGGCATCCTGATCAGATGCCCGAGCCACCTCATCTGACTCCTCTCGATAGTCACTAAACTATTGGAATGAAATATAGTTATATATATATAAATAAAAATAATTTCCTATCACACCCACCCTTTCACTGTACATTGGATGGGAATCTCATTTTCACAGCAGGTGCAATTGTGCTATCTAAAACACATAGGAGTTCTGTGCAGCGTTTTTCATGGGAGATTAAAACTCATCAAATGTATTTTAAAAACTTTTAGTAGCCTGTGACATTCCTTATCTGTAGTGGTCCATTACAAGGTGAACACCAGGCAGTTAAATTGTGCCCAGTTTCTTTAATAAGCCTATCAGACAGTCTTTTTAGCACACTCATATCGATTGTGTCTCTTAATCCCTTCTAGCAGAGGAGACATACTTATTTCACACAGCTTGGTCTATGCTGTAGAAATGTATGCCCTGTCTACTGCTTGTAAATTAATACTGGAATTACAAAACTGTCCACAGTTTATTTAAAAGAGATTGAAGGAAGTCTTCTATATCACTATTTTGTCTGCTATGTCCTTACTTATCCACTAATAAAAAAACAAACAAGTGCTTACACTGTCTTTTTTTAAGTATGTCTATGAAAACCGCTGTGAATAGCCAGAAAAATGCTATATAAATGTAAGATATTATTATTATTATTATTATTATTATTATTATTATTATTATTATTATTTAGGTTTTTTAAAATCCAAATAAACCTGATAGGACTTCCAAGATATGTGCCACTCTAGGGTACCAACAAAGTCAAACTGATTTGGAAATTTTGTGATCAGTTTGTTTAAAGTATATTAAGCAAAAAATAACTTCATCATCTTCTCATTTCCAATTTGGCATTTCAGGATACAGTATATACTGCAAATATACATTTAAATTGTAACCGCTGACAATTATTTACTTCGTGCTGCTGCGTTTTCCATAAAACAGCTTCAATATGTGCATAAAGTATAGGTGATAAAACACTGAAATTCTGACATTAGCATGACTGTTGAAGGAAAACATGTATTAGAAAGTATTCTATGGAGGTTTCATAAATTAATCATTATAAACCTTTTGGGGTTTCTTGACATATTTTGTAATCAGGTTTTTAATTTTTTTTTTTTTTAATTTTTACTGCCACTTCACAGATCAACAATCCCCAACTTGGTTACTGTCAGAATAAGTCTTTCAACTTTTTTCCTGTATCCATTAATACATTTTCCGGGTTTCACTACCCATCTGAAAGAGTTGGCATCAGGTTGGGTGGCAAATCGTAGTAGTATGAGCGAGCGTCAGTGTGGCAAGCACTAGATTGGCATTTCTTTCCATTTCATTTTTTGTCCTTCTGGCCCAAGCCTGTAAATCTCTTTTGTAAATGGATGGCTTGGATAGAGGGACAGATACTAACAAATTTCAAGGCTATCTTAAAACAGTACTAAACGATATCTGCGTATGTGTGTTGTAGTGCCCCATGTTTTAAGTGTTAGATCCATTGAAGAAGTCAACTTAATCAAAGAAAATGTACATTTTGCAGGTTTGTTTGAAGTGTTTTACATTATAACCATATTATTAATTGCTGTGTGAATATAATTTTTTCAAGGGGATGACCTTTACTATTGTCAAAAAAGACAAGCAGGGCAACAGGAGGAATATGAAAATTATTTGTTGAGTTTAGTAGACAAAGGATACTTGTAAGGAAGTTCATGCCAGTGCTATCAGTGTACATTCTGGAATTTATAAAACTGCTGATATTATTTCACAAAGATGTTATTGGCCTGGTTTTATGCTGACATTAAAATGGCTATGTTTTCAGATAATTATAATCATTATTTTAATTAAAAGACTATAATTGTCAGAACAGATTCAATAAAATGTTTTAATATCTCAGTTGCTGTTTGTCGGACTCTTTTAATTGACTTGTCCTACAAATGTGTATCAGTGGATATTTGGTACTTCATTTGACAAATAATATTCATTTTTCCAAGTCTCATATATTTCAGATAGATAGATAGATAGATAGATAGATAGATAGATAGATAGATAGATAGATAGATAGATAGATAGATAGATAAATCTTTACTTGTCCTCTAAGGGAAAATGTGCTTCTTTTTTTTAACAGAGGCTGAATGAATAAATAAATTAATATTAATTTAATGAAAAAAGCAGCCAATCCAATAACAATTTGAGCTGTCTAATGTTCATTCTTCTAGCAACAGTTGGGGCTCACAACTGAGGCAAAAGCTCACCTGTAGAAGTGAGTGTCCCTTTGAGTGGAGAGGACAGTGGGACACAGTAGACTTGAAAGTGATGTAGAAGACTTTCAGCAATCTTTTACCATTGATTTCAGATAATATTAGTTATCCAGGGTTCATTTTGAAAGCAGCAGGCAGGGTGCAAACAAGCCCATGGATCTGCTCCAGCCATGGAAATGAGTGTTGCCTGTAGGGAATAGGATGCAGACACATAGTGGAGAAGATTATATAGAAAACTATACCTACGACCTTTTAAAATCAATTTTACATATTTTTACCTCTCCGGTGTTCATTTTGTAATCAGCAGTCAGAGGGCACACATTTTATGGCTCTACAGCAGCCATGGAAAACGAAAGCCCCGACCAGTGGATGAGACATGCGTTTTCATTCCAATAGTTTTAATGACTCACATGGCGGAGGTGAAATTTGAGTTCAACAACAAAACATTTCCCGTGGATTTTTTCCCCTTTTTTATTCCCAGGAAAAACCACCTGTGTAAATGTTTAAGAGCAAGCTGTCACTTATAGCATGACAATGGATTGCTCACGTTTATTTTAACGAGCTGTCTTTTAAATGTCTTTGTAAAGTGTTACTGGGTGTCGAGCAATGTATTATTATTACTGATATGTTACTAAATCTTACTATCCACGTTTCTTTGTTGATGAGCCCCGTTAAAGAATGTTTTGGTAACAGAACAGTAAACACGCCAAAACGACTGAAAGCACAACTGACGACTGGTATTTTTCGATATCATTTTACCAAAGTTTACTGTCCGCCCTCAATCACAGAGCACCCCAGTAAAACGTTAATAGCGTTTCATAAACCTGCAGCCTTAGAACGCAGACATCAGGACATCACTGCTGGCGCGCGTTGTTTACTAACAGATATGACAGCATTTTGCACGGAGCATGCGCTAAAACAAGTTGATTAAGATCAGCGATTTTCAACGGTTCACATGTTTGCCGTAAGATTTTTTAAAGCAATCTAATTAAAACTTCTTTGAAGAAATATGACACAAAATACGTCTACGGCCTTAGATTCTATACCATTTTATAGGATTTTTATATCATTATTTTAATAATACACATACACTATATGTGGACTATAAAACAATACATATATCATTTCGTGCATTTTAACCAGTTGACATCTTTCAACTTGTTAAAAATTTGTAATCAATTTATATGAATCTTTACTTCAATAATATACACATTGTTTGTATTATGCGTGTGCAACTTGCTGTGTAATTATTTCAATGAACTTGTGGTATTGTATGCACACATATGTCCCTATTCATACCCCACTACGCAGCAGCTGAATTTGATCATACATTCACACGTATAATTAATAACAACAATAATAAATAATAATAATAATAATAATAATAATAATATAATAGTAGTAATATTATTGTTATTGGTTAATTAATTCCTTTTACGTTTTATAAGCCTTTCTTACTACTCAAAGCAATTTGTAAAATAATTAAATAATTAAAATAACAGAAAGGAAGCCCCGGACACAAACCAGTGATCATTTAACTGAGTCAGTAATCTCCCTCTAACCACCACCTCTTCCTGTTAGATAGCGCATTATAATTTTGAGCACTACTTTATTTTATACTGTCATAAACAAATTATATCAAAAAGTTTTTTTAAAAAGCCGATTTGAAGCAAAGAGGGTAAGTAATAACTATTTTCTTTTGTAAGTCAATCAAAAATGCTTAAGCCTAAAAAAAGATCGCCGTATCAAAATAAGAGACTCTTTCACCTCGCTGAAGTGAATCATCTTTAAATTAAATGCTGCCAATAAGGAATAATAGAAATCCCGGCTGCTTTCTAACTTTGGCGAACTAAAGTTTTATTGGGTGAAAAAATGATGCGTCCGTGACAGATACACTTAATCAGGTAGTGTATGCGACCCGGTTTGTGAGTTTGAGTGTTTGTATTGTGTAATGCTGGCGTGTGTGTGGTTTCCTCAGTTTTACAATAAAAACAGACACCAGTTATTTGTGAAGCAGGAATATTCTGATCATTCTGGTCCCTGATCACTGATAAACATTCAGAAGAAACAGCGCTATTCCAGTGTTTTCCTCCATAACATCCTTTCAGCAAACAGGACTAAGTTCCTTGCTGAAACAGATTACGCTTTAATGAAATGCTGCCAATATGGAATAACAGAAATCACCGGGCGGCTTTCAGTCAATGATAAACCAGCGTCATGAGGTGAAAAAATGGGAGGTACTGCGGTTGCTGTCAATGCTTCCTGGTAACTCAGCTTTTGAGAAGAATCTGTTTTGTGGGGTGAAAAAATAATTGTCCTTGACAGATTCACTTAATAAGTAGTACGTGCGACTCAGGATTTGTGAGTTTGAGTGTGTATGTGAGCGTGTACGTGCTTGTGTGTGGTTGTGTTAGTTTTACTATAAAAACAGTTAAACATCAGTTATTTGTGAAGTGCGAATATTCTGGTCATTTTGATCCCTGATCAACATTTAAAGAAACAGAGCAACTCCAGTGTTTTCCTCCATAACATCTTTTCAGCAAACAGGACTAAGTTCCTTGCTGAAGCAGATCGCCCTTTAATGAAATGCTGCTAATGCGGAATAACAGATATCACCGGCTGCTTTCCACCAATGATAAACCAGCATCTCATGAGGTGAAAAAATGGGACATACTGTGGTTGCGATTAATGCTTTCTAGTTACTCTGCTTTTGAGAAGAATCTGTCATGGGAGGGACAAGAGCAGCGAGGCGGGTACAATGAGCGAGCGGGACGGAGGCGAGGTGAAGAGCGGGTATCTGTGCAGTGTTTAAACAATGAAAGGAAAAAAGTGCTTTGAAATCGAGGACCCCCAACCAAGAGGGCTTCTGAAAACAAAGCAGCGACAGACAGGCATATGCTACTTGTATAAAATGTGCATAATAATTACAACAGTGTTGAAGCAATGATAAAGCGAAAGGGAGATGCTAAACATGGGTGGCCGCGTTGTACCTGCCCATAAATCCCAACTAATGTATACTGTATATCTGAACGGATCTATCTGAACCAATACAGTATATATATCAGAACGGATGTATCTGAACCGATGTATATATTTAAACCAATCTATTTTAACCAATATATATATTTCAACCAATGTATATATTTGAACTGATGTATTCAAACCAATGTATATATCTGAATGGATGTATCTCAACCAATGTATATGTATCAAGAACGGATCTATACAAACCAATTTATATATATCTCAACCAATGTATCTAAACCAATGTATATTTCTGACGGATGTATTGAAACCGATGTATATATCTCAACCAATATATCCCAACCAATGTATATATCTGAACCGAAATATATATCTGAACAGATGTATTAAAACCAATGTATATATTCAAACCAATGTATCTGAACCGATATATATATCTGAACCAATGTATATATTTACGAACAATCTTTTTTTCCTGAACGGCCCCTCATAATATACACACACATACATATATACATACACACACACACACATATATATATATATATATATATATATATATATATATATATATATATATATATATATATATATATATATATATATATATATATACACATATACATATACAGTGGGTATGGAAAGTATTCAGACCCCGTTCAATTTTTCACTCTTTGTTATATTGCAGCCATTTGCTAAAATCATTTAAATTATTTTTTTCCCTCATTAATGTACAGACAGCACCCCATATTGACAGACAAAAAAAAAGAATTTTGAAATTGTTGCAGATTTATTAAAAAAGAAAAACTGAACTATCACCTGGTCCTAAGTATTCAGACCCTTTGCTCAGTATTTAGTAGAAGCCCCCTTTTGAGCTCATACAGCCATTAGTCTTCTTGGGAAAGATGTAACAAGTTTTTCACAACTGGATTTGGGGATTCTCTGCCATTCCTCCGTGCAGATCCTCTCCAGTTCTGTCAGGTTGGATGGTAAACGTTGGTGGACAGCCATTTTTAGGTCTCTCCAGTGATGCTCAATTGGGTTTAAGTGAGTGCTCTGGCTGGGCCATTCAAAAACAGTCACAGAGTTGTTGTGAAGCCACTCCTTCGTTATTTTAGCGGTGTGCTTAGGGTCATTGTCTTGTTGGAAGGTAATCCTTCGGCCCAGTCTGAGGTCCTTCACACTCTGGAGAAGGTTTTGTCCAGGATATCCCTGTACTTGGCGCATTCATCTTTCCCTCGATTGCAACCAGTCGTCCTGTCCCTGCAGCTGAAAAACACCCCCACAGCATGATGCTGCCACCACCATGCTTCACTGTGGGGACTGTATTGGACAAGTGATGAGCAGTGCCTGGTTGTCTCCACACATACCGCTTAGAATTAAGGCCAAAAAGTTCTGTCTTGGTCTCATCAGACCAGAGAATCTTATTTCTCACCATCTCAGAGTTCTTCAGGTGTCTTTTAGCAAACTCCATGCGGACTGTCATGTGTCTTGCACTGAGGAGAGGCTTCCGACAGGCCACACTGCCCTAAAGCCCTGACTGGTGGAGGGCTGTAGTGATGGTTGACTTTCTACAACTTTCTCCCATGTCCTGACTGCATCTCTGGAGTTCAGCCAAAGTGATCTTTGGGTTCTTCTTTACCTCTCTCACCAAGGCTCTTCTCTCCCGGTAGCTCAGCTTGGCCGGACGGCCAGCTCTAGGAAGGGTTCCGGTCGTCCCAAATGTCTTCCAGGATTATGGTGGCCACTGTGCTCTTGGGAACCTTAAGTGCAGCAGAAATTTTTTTGTAACCTTGGCCAGATCTGTGCCTTGCCACAATTCTGTCTCTGAGCTCTTCAGGCAGTTCCTTTGACGTCATGATTCTCATTTGCTCTGACATGCATTGTGAGCTGTAAGGTCTTATATAGACAGGTGTGTGGCTTTCCTAATCAAGTCCAATCAGTGTAATCAAACACAGCTGGACTCAAATGAAGGTGATCTCAAGGATGAGCAGAAGAAATGGAAAGAGTTAAATATATGAGTGTCACAGCAAAGGGTCTGAATACTTAGGACCATGTGATATTTCAGTTTTTCTTTTTTAATAAATCTGCAATAATTTCAAAAATTCTTTTTTTGTCTGTCAATATGGGGTGCAGTCTGTACATTAATGAGGGAAAAAAATAATTTAAATGATTTTAGCAAATGGCTGCAATATGACAAAGAGTGAAAGACTGAAGGGGGTCTGAATACTTTCCGTACTGTATATATATACACATACATATATACATATATCTATACTAATAAAAGGCAAAGCCCTCACTGACTGACTGACTGACTGACTGACTGACTCACTCACTCACTCACTCACTCACTCACTCACTCACTCACTCACTCACTCTTCACTAATTCTCCAACTTCCCGTGTAGGTAGAAGGCTGAAATTTGTCAGGCTCATTTCGAAATTCTACGCATAATGGTCATAACTGGAAGCTGTTCTTCTCCATTTACTGGAGATGGAGATGAGCACAGCCGATGGGGGGCGGAGTTTCGTGTGACATCATCACGCCTCCCGCATAATCACGCATGAGTACATAGAAAACCAGGAAGACCTCCAAAAAGCGCTGAAGAAAACATGCATTATATAATTGAGAAGGCAGCGAAACAATAAGAAGCGAGCGAGTGACATATACAACCATATTCATGAGTGCTGCTACTACGGAAACAAAGCACAATGTAAACCTAAACTTTAAATTAAGTTCATAGACAGGCTGCCGCTGGCGTTTGTAATTTAGTGCCTGCCCATATAAGGCCGTCCGTCAGCGGCAATCCAATAGAAACACTGCCACTAAATATTCACGGGTGAAGGACTGTGCGTATGCAGAGGAAGATGAAATGGTCAGGGTGGTGTTTGGCACAAATTCAGCTTAAACTGCGAGAGAAAGTTTTAAGTGCGGGACTTCGGTAACATTAAATACAGCCATGGACACGCACGACATGGCACCAGCACAACTGGGAAACATCGATGCATGTACACGAGCGGCTCAACGTGAACTGACGCAGTGCACAGACAAAAAGCAACAGTTCTAAAGAGCGCTGAACAAAAACCGAATTACACAATTGAAAAGGCAGCAAAAAATATGGGCGTCTGATACATACAAGCATATTCATAAGTGCAGCTATTGCGGAAACAAAGCACACGGTGGAAAAAGTCAATGTCCCGATAAAGGAAGACAGTGTAAAAAAGAAAACCCACATGCAGTGTGTCAGGTCTCAGATAAAGAATAAGACAAGCTGTTTATTGATGCAGTAAGAAACGAATCGATGAATGAAACCTGTTATCTTTACAACGATTGACAAAAACGGAATGTAACTTGAACACAACACATCCTACAAATACGAACCTGATTGAAAGAAATAATGATAATCAAATCTTTGATGACAGCAACACTCAATAACACTCATAAAACAATTACTGTATATTGACAATCATGTTCGTTAATTTTTAAAATGTTCCCTTTTCTTTTTCATAGCTTCTTTAACACACTACTTCTCCACTGTGATACGCGGGTATATATATATATGTATATATATATCCCGATCTACATATCTCGAATAATGGATACTTTATTAGCCATCAATGATTGTTTTGGAAAAGCCGTACTCAGTGTATTCATTAGATGAACGGTAAAAAAGTAAGAGCGAGTGGAGGGTGACTTATTGAGGCATGCAGGCAAAACCACAATAGCACGCGGGCTCGATGTACGAAAAAATATATCTTTTCAAGTTCTATTTAGGCCATATGTGTCAAAGTCAAGGCCCGCAGGCCACATCCGGCCCAGTGTAATTATATCCGGCCGCAAGATCATTTTATATACTGTATTATTGTTATTAATGGCCGGGTATATGGCTTGGTAACACAATAAACTACAGATCCCATAATGCAGCGCTTCAGCTGCCTTGCCAAACACTTACCTCGTTAATCAAGTCTAGCTTATGATGCTGCAAGTTATTGCGAAGCTAGCTCACACGATGCTGAAGAGGAAAGTTGATTCTGAAAATAGAGCCTTTAAAAACCGAAGGGGAGGCTGAGTATATGTTTACTGACATTGCCGGTAAACCCGTGTCTCTCATTTGTGGAGCTAATGTGGCTGTAATTACAGAATTTAATCTAAGACGGCACTATGAGACAAAACATCAGGATAACCTGAAAGACCTGAATGCAATGCAGAAGATACAGAAAGTATAAGAGTTAAAGAAGAATCTGACACTTCAGCAGACTTTTTACCCGTACACAATCACAAAGTGATTTCAAGTGAAGCTACTTTTATGGGAGACACAAATGCACCAGTGCAACTTGCCCCACTTTCCCTGTTGCCAAGTAATGTTGAACCAAATTCGGCAAAGCGGTGTTCCCAAATCGCACTTTGCTGATAAACTGGCCTCGCACTGAGTTCGCACGGCGCTTTGGTGACTTTGAAGAACAAATAAAGATTTTTGAGTTGTTTCACGACCCATTTGCTGTCAATGTGGAAACTGCACCTGTGCAGATTCAGATGGAGGTGATTGAGCTGCAGTGTAATGGCACACTGAAGGCAAAGTACGATACTGCAGGGCCCATACAGTTTATTCACTCCATTTCATGAAATGCTCCAGCTCCGTCTACATGCGGCTCGAACCTTGTGCATGTTTGGTAGCACATATCTGTGTGAGAAGCTCTTCTCAGTGATAAAGACTAACAAAACAGCACACAGGAGTCGCCTCACTGATGAGCACCTGCGGTCAATCCTGAGAATCTCCACAACACAGAACCTCACACCAAACAGAAACGAGCTTGTGGCCAAAAAAAGATGCCAGGCGTCCAAATCTGATAAAATGACATAAGAGCAAAGACAACTGAATGATTTGATTTGTTATTGCTGAAAGGAACACATTTTATTTATATTTCTATTTTTGTTATGCAGCATGTTCATATTTGAATTTGTATAATTTTGACAGGATATATTTTTATGACTCCTCCTTGAACCGTCACCTTATCGTGGTGGAGGGGTTTGCGTGTCCCAATGATCCTAGGAGCTATGTTGTCCGGGCTTTATGCCTGGTAGAACCACCCAAGGCAAACTGGTCCTAGGTGAGGGATGAGACAAGAGCGGTTCAATAAACCTCCAATGAAAATAAAAACTGTGGACAACGTTTTCCCTTGCCCGGCCGCGGGTCACCGGGGCCACCCTCTGGAGCCAGGCCTGGAGGTGGGGCTCGATGGCGGCGCCTGGTGGCGGGCCTGCACCCATGGGGCTCGGCCGGGCACAGCCCGAAGAGGTAACGTGGGTCCTCCTCCCCATGGGCTCACCACCTATGGGAGGGGCCAAGGAGGTTGGGTGCAGTGTGAGTTGGGTGGTGGCGGCGGGACCTTGGCGGTCTGATCCTCGGCTACAGAAACTGGCTCTTGGGGCGTGGAATGTCACCTCTCTGAAGGGAAGGAGCCTGAGCTAGTGCAGGTGAGAGGTTCGGCTAGATATAGTCGGACTCACCTCGGCACAGCTTGGACTCTGGAACCAATCTCCTTGAGAGGGCTGGACTCTCTACCACTCTGGAGTTGCCCGGTGAGGCGCCGAGCAGGTGTGGGCATACTTATTGCCCCCCGACTCGGAGCCTGTGCATTGGGGTTTACCCCGGTGGACGAGAGGGTGGCCTCCCTCCGCCGGGTGGGGAAGGGTCCTGACTGTTGTTTGTGCGTATGCGCGAACAGCAGTTTGGAGTATCCACCCTTTTGGAGTCTCTGGAGGGTTGCTAGAGGGCATACCTTCTGGGGATTCCCTCGTTTTGCTGGGAGACTTCAATGCTCACGTGGGCAATGACAGTGAGACCTGGAAGGGCGTGATTGGGAGGAATGGCCCCCCCGATCTGAACCCGAGCGGTGTTTTGTTATTGGACTTCTGTGCTCGTCCGGATTGTCCATAACGAACACCATGTTCAAGCATAAGGGTGTTCATATGTGCACTTGGCACCAGGACACCCTAGGCCTCAGGTCGATGATCGACTTTGTGGTGGTGTCGTGGACTTGCGGCCATATGTCTTGGACACTTTCGGGTGAAGAGAGGCGAGCTGTCAACTGATCACCACCTGGTGGTGAGTTGGCCGATGGTGGGGAAGATGCGGTCAGACCTGGTAGGCCCAAGCGTGTTGTGAGGGTCTGCTGGGAGCGGCTGGCAGAGTCCCCTGTCAGAAGTAGCTTCAACTCCCACCTCCGGCAGAACTTCAACCACGTCCCGAGGGAGGTGGGGACATTGAGTCGAATGGGCCATGTTCCGTGCCTCTATTGTTGGCTGACCGGAGCTGTGGCGCAAGGTGGTGGTGCCTGTCGTGGCGGCAATCCCGAACCCGTTGGTGGACACGGCGGTGAGGATGCTGTCAAGCTGAAGAAGGAGTCCTATAGGACTTTTTGTCCTGTGGGTCTCTGGAGGCAGCTGATAGGTACCGGCAGGCCAAGCGGAGCGCTGCGGTTGTTGCTGAGGCAAAACTTCGGGCATGGGAGGAGTTTGGAGGCCATGGAGAGCGACTTTGGACGGCCGAGGAGATTCTGGTCCACCGTCCGGCGTCTCAGGAGGGAAGCAGTGCAGTGTCAACACCGTATATGTGGGGATGGTGCGCTGCTGACCTCGACTTCAGACGCGTTGTGGGTGGTGGGAGGACTTCAAGACCTCCTCAATCCCACTAACATGCCTTCCAATGAGGAAGCAGAGCCTGGGGACTCTGAGGTGGGCTCTCCCATCTCTGGGACTGAAGTCACCGAGGTGGTCAAAAACTCCTTGGTGGCAGGGCCCGGGGTGGATGAGATCGCCCGAGTTCCTTAAGGCTCTGGATGTTGTAGGACTGTCTTGGTTGACACGCTCTCTGCAACATCGCATGGACATCGAGGACAGTGCCTCTGGATTGGCAGACCGGGGTGGTGGTCCCCCTCTTTAAAAAGGGGGACCGGAGGGTGTGTTCCAACTATAGAGGGATCACACTCCTCAGCCTCCCTGGAAAAGTCTATTAGGGGTTCTGGAGAGGAGGGTCCGGATAGTCGAACCTCGGATTCAGGAGGAACAGTGTGGTTTTAGTCCTGGTGCGGAACAGTGGACCAGCTCTTCACCCTTAGCAGAGTCCTGGAGGGTGCATGGGAGTTTGCCCACCGGTCTACATGTGTTTTGAGGACTTGGAAAAGGCATTCGACCGTGTCCCTCGGGGAATCCTGTGGGGGGTGCTCCGGGAGTATGGGGTACCGGACCCCCTGATAAGAGCTGTTAGGTCTCTGTACAACCGGTGTCAGAGCTTGGTCCGCATTGCCGGCAGTAAGTCGAGCCCGTTTCCAGTGAGAGTTGGACTCCGCCAGGGCTGCCCTTTGTCACCGATTCTGTTCATAACTTTTATGGACAGAATTTCTAACGCAACCAGGGTGTTGAAGGGGTCGGTTTGGTGGACTCAGGATTGGGTCACTGCTTTTGCAGATGATGTTGTCCTGTTTGCTTCATCAGGCCGTGATCTTCAGCTCTCTCTGGATCGGTTCGCAGCTGAGTGTGAAGCGGCTGGGATGAGAATCAGCACCTCCAAATCCGAGAGCATGGTCCTCAGCCGGAAAAGGGTGGAGTGCCCTCTCAGGGTTGGGGAGAGATCCTGCCCCAAGTGGAGGAGTTCAAGTATCTCGGGTCTTGTTCACGAGTGAGGGAAGAATGGGCGTGAGATGCGACAGGCGGATCGGTGCGGCATCCGCAGTGATGCGGGCTCTGCATCGGTCTGTCGTGGTGAAAAAGGAGCTGAGCCGTAAGGCAAAGCTCTCAATTTACCAGTCGATCTACGTTCCTACCCTCACCTATGGTCATGAGCTATGGGTAGTGACCGAAAGAACGAGATCGCGAATACAAGCGGCTGAAATGAGTTTCCTCCGCAGGGGTGTCTGGGCTTTCCCTTAAAGATAGGGTGAGAAGCTCAGTCATCCGGGAGGGGCTCAGAGTAGAGCCGCTGCTCCTCCGCATCGAGAGGAGTCAGATGAGGTGGCTCGGGCATCTGATCAGGATGCCTCCTGGACGCCTCCCTGGTGAGGTGTTCCGGGCACGTCCAACCGGGAGGAGGCCCCAGGGAAGACCCAGGACACGCTGGAGGGACTATGTCTCCCGGCTAGCCTGGGAACGCCTTTGGGATTCTCCGGAAGAGCTGGAAGAAGTGGCCGGGGAGAGGGAAGTCTGGGCCTCTCTGCTTAAGCTGCTGCCCCAGCGACCCGACCTTGGATAAGCGGAAGAGAATGGATGGATGGATGGATATTTTTATGATGAGCAAAATCTGTTGGGATATTTAAAATCTAAGTTTATTTTTTATAGAAAATTACATAAGTGCAAAGAAATTTGAATGTTTGTTCTTTTAACATTTACTTTATTTCTAACTTGTATAATTTAGACAGGATATATTTTTAATGGAGAGCAAAATATTATAAGTTATTTAAGGTTTGAGTTGATTTATTCATGAATAATATTCCTGTCTGTTTTTACCATTCCTACCAAAGATATTTCTGTCGACTAAATAAAAATTCCTTCTATTTAAAATTTAAATAGAACTTAAACAGATACAATAGTTCATAATATCCGCAGACTTGCACGTAAGAGCGGGAGTCATCCGTTTTCACAAACAGCATACTACACTGATACGAAATAGCCTGCCCATTTAATTATTTAGGAATGGATAAATAAATGAAGATTTTGTACAAATAATGTTTTTAATTTTTTTTTCTTGATGGATTCTGCCACCTCCAAAAACAGTTGCTTGCACCCCAAAGAGTATATGTATATATATGTGTGTGTGTATGTATGTGTGTATGTATATGTATAGATATGTATATATATATATGTTTATATGTGTGTGTATATATATATATATATATATATATATATATATATATATATATATATATATATATGTGACAGCAACACTATCTATCTATCTATCTATCTATCTATCTATCTATCTATCTATCTATCTATCTATCTATCTATCAGTAGTATACTGTCAAGGCACTTCTGTCAAAATTTAATCCAAATTTGATTGATGAGATTAAACCCCCCCATTTTAATTGAAGACGGAAGTCCCGACCGACACCCACGGATGTTTGGTTGAATTTTGATGACCTTTTTGGAAGTCCCCTCCCCCAACCGCCTGTTGTTTGTTGACCTTTAGCCCTGCCATCTGTTTTCCCCAGGAAACTGTCAAGGGTAATTTGATGGATGCCCCCACCCTCCTTGAACCCCACCACCACCCAGCCCCCCTTGAACCCAGCAACACCCCCAACCACTTCCCAGCCCCCCCCCCTCCTAAGACATGTTCAGGCATGTTGCATCCGGACTGAAGGGAATGCCTAAGCCTCACCGATAGGCATTACATGATGTCTGGCCCCTCCACTTCCTGGGACACTTCTGAAACTGTTGTATAAAAAGTGGGGCATTTTCCTCAGTTCTAAACACTCTGTGAAGAAAAAAATGGAATCTATGACCGATGCCTCGTCAGTTCCACAGGCTCTATTCTAAGGGTCGTTTGAAAAGGGTTAAAAGATGTTTGGTTCCCGAGTTTCTTCAAGCTGGAGCGGCCGAAAGCAGGTCAAGTTGTCTTGAAAACAAGGGTAGAATCATGCGCGGACATTAAGGAAAAACTGTCCTCCGCCTGTAGTATTCAAGGACTGAATTCTGCAAGCTGAAGCGACGGACCGGTAAAGGACTAACTGGTTGAAACATCGTTCGAATCGAGCGACGACGAATTGTAAAAACACCCACCACCCCCAAACTCCCTTTATTTACGCCAGGCCCCATCCCTCTTACCATAAATACTCAGTCTGTCAACGGATCCAGACAAAGGATCAGACCATTTCAGAATTCTTTGAAGCTTTTAAACGCTCTCTGCATATAGTCAGCTCCGGACTCTGAAATGACGGATGCCGGCGTAACAGCCTCGGGGTTTCCTAAGACTCCAAATACTGCAGCTTCAAGACCTGAATCTTACCATTTCTATCACTCTGGCCGGATGGATTGCATTCAGGACCACCAAGAATCTGACCCGCATTATTTTACTATACGGCCTGATTACACTCTCTGGTCAAGAGACCTTGAGACAGACAGCGGATTCCAGTTTCCTTGGTCTAGTCGTGCGTCACCTGTCACAGCCAATGGTGATCAGCCGGACACTGGCGTCTCCGTTAATGGCGATCAGACGGAAACCTCTTACCTAGCTCCAGGACAGCCTTGGGTGCACAAACAAGTTCCGCAGGAACCGATGTTGTTAGGACTTTCTGAGACAGATATGGATTGCCCCGATGGGGTACTGCCAGAAACCTGGAAAAAGGCCTTGCAGCTTGTTAAAGGTCTGATGACTTCTCTGCTGGACATTATTGTCTACTGCGATCAGAAAAAAGAATGTCAAGGCTTGTGGTATAAATCACCCTGCTCAGGTAAGGCATACATGCCTCTTTGAACCTTAAAATCGGCTACCGTCAAGGTCGCTTTCAGAAGATTCTGAATATTTTCCGTAAATATTGGCTGAAACGACTAGCTGTTAAAGTTCTCGGGTATTTTAATATTCTACTGCCGATTCCCAAAATATGTGTAGTGATTGAAAAGACTGTAGATGAATTTGAAAGTACCAGCTCTATTCATGATACTGTAATGCAGTTATTTTATGAAATGGATGAATACTCCTACTGTGTAACCGCCGTGTGGCAAATGAGTTTTGTAAGCAAAATATTAATCATGAGGGTCATATGAATCTGTGGACTAAATATGACCTGGAATTTGATGATATGATAGAGCTGATGGGTCTTTCTGAACCTGAAAACACAACCGCCTGAAAAAATTCAGACTCTTAAATAAAGGTTTTCTAATTTTTTAACTGGTGTCAGTGTCTGTTTTATCACCGGCGATGGAGCAGGTCTTGGAAAAAACATATTATAACTCTGAGAATCCCGGTCCTTGGGGGGTAAGGATTCCTTGAAAAGAGCTCTCTCACAAGCGGGTCACCATATTTGTCCCAAGAAGTGTCAGATTGGTTATCTGGGCAATACACCTACGATACATAAACCGGCCAGAATCCATTTTAAAAGGAATAAGGTGTATGTTTCCAATATTGACGGTCAATGGCAGGTTGATCTGGCGGATATGACAAACCTGGCCGAGTATAACAGAGGTTAAAAGTATCTACTGACTTGTATAGATATTCTTTCTAAATACGCTTGGGTCAGGGTTCTGAAAAACAAAACGGGTAAAGAAGTAACCAGGGCTTTTCGAGAAATTTTGGAGGAAGGTAGAGTACCCGTCAAACTTCAGACGGATAGCGGTAAAGAGTTTCTCAATCGAGAATTTCAAAGCCTGATCAACAAACACGGAATAAAACATTTCACCACAGCTAGTGAATTAAAGGCTTCGGTGGTGGAGAGGTTCAATCGAACTCTGAAGACCAAAATGTGGCGTTATTTCAGCTCCCGGAATACCCGGTCCTATCTGCCGGGGCTACAGGACTTGGTGAAATCTTATAATCTCAGCTATCACCGAGGTATAAAAATGGCCCCTGCTGAGGTGAGTAGTTCCAATTCTTGGAAAGTCTTTAAAAACTTATACGGCCTAACTAAAACCAAAAGAAATCTAAAATATAAATTCAAAGTCGATACGGTCAGAGTGTCGAAATCCCGAATCCTTTTACCAAGGGCTACGAACAAACCTTTTCAGGCAGGTATTTACCGCTTCTGAACTAGTCCCCAGGGATCCGCCTGCCTACAAGCTCAAGGATTATGGACGGCGAAGACATTATAGGTTCCTTTTACGGCCGAGTTACAAAAGATTCGAGGTACGGACGTCTTTAGGATTGAAAAGATTTTGGCGAAAAAAAATATCCGTAGAAAAAAGCATATTTTGGTGAAATGGTTCAGGTGGCCCGAAAAGTTTAACAGTTGGATCCCTGAAAGCTACGCGCAAGACGTTAAATACTGAGAATCAAAATAGTATTTCATTCACGGTGATCACAATGGAGAGAAAAAGCTTTTACCTTGTACTACCCAGCAATTCTTCCCAAGATGTTTTCCCTAATAATACCATTGCCGAATTTACCGTCAAATTATCCGCCCCAATCGAACTACAGGGTCCCTGGGAAGTTGGATTGGCCGAAATTCAGTATCCGCACACCTGGAATACCCTAGACAAACCGGATAATGAATTTATGTTGGTGAATCCGCTAATAGCTAAATTTTATAGTATTCCCGCGGGCTATTACTCTAGTGTCGAGAAAGTGGCCGACAAGATGAATGAAGTGGTGTTGAAAGATTCAAAATTCTCGGAGTCCCGTTCAGCAGACCCTGCGAAATTCGCTATAGCTCTAAAGCATAGATTCTATTTCTCAAACACTGTGAAGGATGAAACTCTGCATGTCAAGGGACAATTAGGTAGGATTCTAGGAGCTCATCCGGACAAAACTATTGGTCTGGTGAATGAAGCTCCTTACCCCACGGATATCAGAGCGGGGTTTTATTCTTTGTACGTCTACAGCGATATTGTTTCTCACCAAAGAGTCGGAGACAGCTACGTTCCTCTCTTGAGATGCGTACATATTGAGGATGAGATGAATAAGATTACCACAATCACCTACGACAAACCGCACTACGTTCCGGTCAGCAAGAATCAGTTTGATACTTTGACCATTGAAATAAAGACGGATCAGAACAAAGCGGTTCCATTTCAGTTTGGCAAGGTCATAGTCAAGTTACATTTCAGACCCTCCAAGAGGTGTATACACGACTAATACTGAGATGAGATCTTACCTGGACCCCAACCCTTACGTGCATTATTATGAAGCCCAAGCCGGTAACGGACTCGGGTTCTCTGGGTCCCCAGTGATGTACTGGCTCTGGGATCGGAGGGATATTTCGAGGGCTATTTAGAAGAGCTTTGCCTCTCCTGAAAAGAGGATTCGAAATTGTCAAGCCACACATTAAATCAGCCGCTAAGAATATTGTCAAAGACGTGGTGGCTGGAGCCCGTGTCAGGAGCGATGACTGAGGAAACGAAGAAAATCAAGCTGGGGCTGGTTTAATGATGATGAGGAAAACTAAACGTGAGAGACCTCCCGGGTCACGACCAGCCCAGATCATCAAAAAGACGCGCCGTTCAGCTTTTACTTTATTTTCTTCTCTCCGCCACAAGGATAAGTCCCGCACCCGCAGAAAAAAGAAATCGAAAAACATTTTTTAACTCAAAATGTCTTTCGTTCATCGAATGTCTCAAGAGTGTGTGAAATCCGAACTGGACTTGTTTACGGTACCCTATACTCAGACTAGTGTAGAAAAAAGCATCTACGTCGAGGTCCCCCCTCTCTCAGCTCTATCTGAAGTCGCCCCGCTGGAGTTTCTGATTACCGGGAATGGGGAAGACTACTTGGACCTGAATAACACGCTTCTACACGTCCGATGCAAAATCGCCAATGCCACGGAACTAATCCACCCCGTGGCCAAGGTAGCCTTTGTTAATTATCCGATAGCCGCTTTATTTTCACAAGTGGATGTAACCCTGGGAGATCGCTTAATATCACAGAGTTCCAGCCTTTACCCATATAGGGCCCTTTTTGAGGGATTGTTAAATTACAGCAGTGAAACTCTCAAGTACCAATTTGGTACAGGTCTTTTTTACAAAGACTCGGCTGAACATGAAAACACAATCTTGGACGGCCCGAATGAGGGGTTCAAAAAAAGAAACGGTTATACGGTCCAGGGTAAGACAGTAGAGCTCCTCGGATCTATTCATTCCGACCTATTTTTTCAAGAAAAATTAATTCTAAACGGAGTGGACGTCAGAATAAAAATGGTGCGTAGCAAAAATGAATTCTGTCTGATGTCCTGGTGATATTAAGCGATCTCCCAGGGTTACATCCACTTGTGAAAATAAAGCGGCTATCGGATAATTAACAAAGGCTACCTTGGCCACGGGGGGTGGATTAGTTCCGTCGGCATTGACGATTTTGCATCGGACATGTAGAAGCGTGTTATTCAGGTCCAAGTAGTCTTCCCCATTCCCGGTAATCAGAAACTCCAGCGGGGCGACTTCAGATAGAGTTGAGCGAGGGGGGGACCTCGACGTAGATGCTTTTTTCTACACTAGTCTGAGTATAGGGTACCGTAAACAAGTCCAGTTCGGTTCACACACTCTTGAGACATTCGATGAGCGAAGACATTTTGAGTTAAAAATGTTTTCGATTTCTTTTTCTGGTGGGACTTATCCTTGTGGCGGAGAGAAGAAAATGAAGTAAAAGCTGAACGGCGCGTCTTTTTGATGATCTGGGCTGGTCGTGACCCGGGAGGTCTCTCACGTTTAGTTTTCCTCATCATCATTAGACCCGCCCCAGCTTGATTTTCTTCGTTTCCTCGAGTCATCGCTCCTGACACGGCTCCAGCCACCACGCCTTTGACAATATTCTTAGCGGCTGATTTAATGTGTGGCTTGACCATTTCGAAGCCTCTTTCAGGAGAGGCAAAGCTCTTCTAAATAGCCCTCGAAATATCCCTCCGATCCCAGAGCCGTACATCACTGGGGACCCAGAGAACCCGGGGAGTCCGTTACCGGCTTGGGCTTCATAATAATGCACGTAAGGGTTGGGGTCCAGGTAAGATCTCATCTCAGTATTAGTCGTGTATACACCTCTTGGAGGGTCTGAAATGTAACTTGACTAGGACCTTGCCAAACTGAAATGGAACCGCTTTGTTCTGATCCGTCTTTATTTCAATGGTCAAAGTATCAAACTGATTCTTGCTGACCGGAACGTAGTGCGGTTGTATGTCGTGGTGATTGTGGTAATCTTATTCATCTCATCCTCAATATGTACGCATCTCAAGAGAGGAACGTAGCTGTCTCCGACTCTTTGGTGAGAAACAATATCGCTGTAGACGTACAAGGAATAAAACCCCGCTCTGATATCCGCGGGGTAAGGAGCTTCATTCAGCAGACCAATAGTTTTGTCCGGATGAGCTCCTAGAATCCTACCTAATTGTCCCTTGACATGCAGAGTTTCATCCTTCACAGTGTTTGAGAAATAGAATCTACGCTTTAGAGCTATATAGCGGAATTTCGGCAGGGTCTGCTGAACAGGACTCGAAAATTTGAATCTTTCAACACCACTTCATTCATCTTTATTTGCTTTCTCGACACTAGAGTAATAGCCCGGAATACTATAAAATTTAGCTATTAGCGGATGCACCAACATAAATTCATTATCCGGTTTGTCTAGGGTATTCCAGGTGTGCGGATACTGAATTTCGGCCAATCCAACTTCCCAGGGACCCTGTAGTTCGATTGGGGCGGATAATTTGACAGTAAATTCGGCAATGGTATTATTAGGGAAAACATCTTGGGAAGAATTGCTGGGTAGTACAAGGTAAAAGCTTTTTCTCTCCATTGTGATCACACCGTGAATGAAATACTATTTTTGATTCTCAGTATTTAACGTCTTGCGCGGCGTAGCTTTCAGGGATCCAACTGTTAAACTTTTCGGACCACCCGAACCATTTCACCAAAATATGCTTTTTTCTACGGATATTTTTTTTCGCCAAAATCTTTTCAATCCTAAAGACATCCTGTTACCTCGAATCTTTTGTAACTCGGCCGTAAAAGGAACCTATAATGTCTTCGTCATAATCCTTGAGCTTGTAGACGGCGGATCCTGGGGACTAGTTCAGAAACGGTAAATACCTCGTCTGAAAAGGTTTGTTCGTAGCCCTTGGTAAAAGGATTCGGGGATTTCGACACTCTGACCTGCATTTTGAATTTATATTTTAGATTTCTTTTGGTTTTAGTTAGGCCGTGATAAGTTTTAAAGACTTTCCAAGAATTGGAACTACTCACCTCGGCAGGGGCCATTTTTATACCTCGGTGATAGCTGAGATTATAAGATTTCACCAAGTCCTGTAGCCCCGGCAGATAGGACCGGGTATTCCGGGAGCTGAAATAACGTCACATTTTGGTCTTCAGAGTTCAATTGAACCTCTCCACCACAGAAGCCTTTAATTCACTAGCTGTGGTGAAATGTTTTATTCCGTGTTTGTTGATCAGGCTTTGAAATTCCCGATTGAGAAACTCTTTACCACTATCCGTCTGAAGTTTGACGGGTACTCTATCTTCCTCCAAAATTTCTCGAAAAGCCCTGGTTACTTCTTTACCCGTTTTGTTTTTCAGAACCCTGACCCAAGCGTATTTAGAAAGAATATCTATACAAGTCAGTAGATACTTGTAACCTCTGTTATACTCGCCAGGTTTGTCATATCCGCCAGATCAACCTGCCATTGACCGTCAATATTGGAAACATACACCTTATTCCTTTTAAAATGGATTCTGGCCGGTTTATGTATCGTGTAGGTGTATTGCCCAGATAACCAATCTGACACTTCTTGGGACACAATATGGTGACCCGCTTGCGAGAGAGCTCTTTTCAAGGAATCCTTACCCCCCAAGGACCCGGGATTCTCAGAGTTATAATATGTTTTTTCCAAGACCTGCTCCATCGCCGGTGATAAAACAGACACTGACACAAGTTAAAAAATTAGAAAACCTTTATTTAAGAGTCTGAATTTTTTCAGGCGGTTGTGTTTTCAGGTTCAGAAAGACCCATCAGCTCTATCATATCATCAAATTCCAGGTCATATTTAGTCCACAGATTCATATGACCCTCATGATTAATATTTCGCTTACAAAACTCATTTGCCAGCTCTATTGTGTATCTCGCCCTGCCTGCCTCAATAAGTCACCGTCGCTTCGCTCTTACTTTTTTACCGTTCATTTAATCATGGGTAGTCGCAAAAAAATTAGAAACTTGAAGGAGTTTTACACTGAGTATGGCTTTACCTAAACAATTATTGATGGCAAATAAGGTATCCATTATTCATAAAGCTTCAATTGGTGATCTGTTTTTCTGCGCTAACCTCATATTTTTTCATGCTTCTTCTCAAACTAAGGGGTGTAAAATCGGCCTTGTCCGTCACAGTGGATGCGAGGGTAAAATGAATCGGGAAGCTTGATATATATGTATATGTGTGTATATATAATATATGTGTATAGAGTGGTGTGAAAACTATTTGCCCCTTCCTGAATTCTTATTCTTTTGCATGTTTGTCACACAAAATGTTTCTGATCATCAAACACATTTAACCATTAGTCAAATATAACACAAGTAAACACAAAATGCAGTTTTTAAATGATGGTTTTTATTATTTAGGGATAAAATTATTTATTTATTTTGTGTGAAAAAGTAATTGCCCCCTTGTTAAAAAATAACCTAACTGTGGTGTATCACACCTGAGTTCAATTTCCGTAGCCACCCCCAGGCCTGATTACTGCCACACCTGTTTCAATCAAGAAATCACTTAAATAGGAGCTGCCTGACACAGAGAAGTAGACCAAAGCATCTCAAAAGCTAGACATCATGCCAAGATCAAGAGAAATTCAGGAACAAATGAGAGCAGAAGTGAGTGAGATCTATCAGTCTGGTAAAGGTTATAAAGCCATTTCTAAAGCTTTGGGACTCCAGCGAACCACAGTAAGAGCCATTATCCACAAATGGTGAAAACATGGAACAGTGGTGAACCTTCCAGGAGGTGGCGGCCCGACAAAATTACCCCAAGAGCGCAGGGCGACTCCAATCCAATAGAAACACTGCCACTAAATATTCACGGGTGAAGGACTGTGCTTATGCAGAGGAAGATGAAATGGTCAGGGGTGGTGTTTGGCACAAACTCAACAAAACTGCGAGAAAGTTTTAATTGCGGGACTTCGTAACATTAAATACAGCCGTGAACATAGCACGACATGGCACCAGCATTGGGAATCTTCGATGCATGTACACCGAAGCGGCTCATGTGAACTGATGCACAGATAAAAAGCAACAGTTCTAAAAAGCGCTGAACAAAACCGAATTACACAATTGAAAAGGCAGCAAAAATATGAAGGCCTGATACAGCGGGAGCCAAACAGCCGCCTGGAGCATGACAGGTCCATGACAGGACCATGCACGATCCGAGCACGGAATGTGATCCTCTCATGACGTAGAGTTAACGATGCCCTGCCCCATAAACGCCCCCATGCTCTTTCTAAAAAGATGGTTGCAATGCTGTATAATCCTGCCAGATGGAGCATTGACTGGTTCAGTTAACTGCAGTGTCCAGGAAGCCCTATACCGTATCTTTAATATACTGTACAGGCAGTTCTTGTATTGTCAACATACTGTAGTTTCATAAATAGATGAAGTGGCAAAAAACAACAACAAACCGATTAATAAAACAGATTTGTTAAATCACTCAATACACAGCCCATGATGATTATGCTATTTATTATTAAATAATGAATTAATAAAACTAGTTAGTAAAATATTTTTTAAGACATCCTTAATAATCCTTAAAGACAAACGCCTTCTGCCAGACATCTGCCAGATGAAAAAGATGACGTCGCATAGACGTCTCCGCGACGTGTGTGTGCTATCTGGGTTAACAATCCTTAAAGATCATTGTAGGTATGGAATACAAATGCAGGCTATGTACAGTATTTTACATTACGGGTATTTACCTAGTTCCATTTAATATACTGATAAATTATATTTTGCTGCAAAGCGTCTTTTTGATTAAAGAGGAGTGACATTGTGATTTTGTGACACTGACAGTAGCTGTAATGTTAACTCCAGACTTGGTAAACAGACCATTAAGTTATCTAAAGTTATTCTGACTGCTGCTGGTGTTGCCAGGGATTTTCAAAACGGCCAATAAAAAACTAACCTGGGAAATAATATGTAAACTACCCCAAACAAATTTTATAAAAATAAATAAATTAATTAAGCCGCCATCTTAATCTCTGTAGTGCAGTTTGGTAGCGTCAGTTCGGCGGGGAGGGTGGGTTGTTAAAATCAGGTGATTGCAACTCAGCGCAGCTAAATTGCTGGCGTTTGTTAACGTGTTCTTGAGAACAAAGCGCCATCTAGTGGTGGAACCAGGTAAATGAATAAATAGGGCATGAATGGGCGTGTTTACTGTGAAATCTTGACACGCCTTCTCTCAGTAGATGGAGGGGGGGAGCACGGCGTGCATAGGGCAGCCGTACGCCATTCGCACACCATTCACACGGCCGTGGCTATTTGACGTGGCTCCATCTGTACAAGCATATTCATAAGTTCAGCTACTGCAGAAACAAAGCACACAGTGGAAAACGTCAATGTCCCGCTAAAGAACACAGTGTAAAAACCCGTGCATGCAGTGTGTCAGGTCTCAGATAAAGAAGAAGACGAGCTGTTTATTGATGCAGTAAGAAACGAATCGATGAATGAAACCTGTCATCTTTACAACGATTGACAAACACGGAATGTAACTTGAACACAACACATCCTACAAATACGAACCTGATTGAAAGAAATGATGATAATCAAATCCTTGATGACAGCAACACTCAGTAACACTCACAAAACAAATACTGTATATTGACAGTCATGTTACGTTATTTTTAAAATGTTCCTTTTCTTTTCATAGCTTTTTAACACACTACTTCTCGCTGCGATACGGGTATATATATATGTATATATATATCGATCTACATACTCGAATAATGGATACTTTATTCGCCATCAATGATTGTTTTGGTAAAGCCATACTCAGTGTATTCATTAGATGAATGGTAAAAATGAGAGTGATTGCGAGGAAAATGGGCATGTACTGTTCGCGTCAACTCGATC
>NW_024385210.1:0-5768 GCF_016835505.1 Polypterus senegalus
GAAAAAAGGAGAAAAGCTTTTTTAAAAATTTTTTTTAGCTTTTTAAATCCAAAATACCCAGTGACAATTCAATGCCCAATGTTTTAAATACAAAATTTCATAACTCAATAATGCAGCTTGGTTAATGAGTCCAAAGGGCCCCTTTTTAAATTTCCAGCTGTAAAAAAGGGTGATTTTTTTTTTTTTTCATTGTTGTTTTTTTGGAAAAAATAATTTCTTTTTGGAACATTTTTTTTAAAAGTCATATTTACTTGGTGCGATTTTTTAGTAGGAAAAAAAGGACATTAGTGCTGAGGTGACAGTAAATTTCTTTCCAATTGGAAGCCTCCGGATTTTTAAATTAACTTTTGAGGAAAAGCCCCATGGGGCTCTTTGGAAAAAAAAATAAAATATATAAAAAAAACAAGTGGAAAATACCTTCAAATTAAATCTGAAATTGTTAAATAACCGGAATAAGACTGTACATTTTTCCCCTTATTTTAAGATAGTGGAGTTTAAAAATTGGATAAACATCTAAACTGGAGTTAATCCATCCACCCATCACCCAACCTGCTATACCCTAACTATGGGGTCATGGGGGTCTCCCTAGACCAACCCAGCCAAAACAGGGGTGCAAGGCGGAAAAAAACCCCGGGCAGGACCCCTAACCCCCCCAAGAGTAACCCCACACACACACACCCAAGCACACACTAGGGACAATTTAGAATCCCCAAGCACCTAACCTGCATGTTTTTGGGCCCCGGGAGGAAACCCATGCAGACAGGGAAAGAACATGCAAACTTCCACAAAAAAAACCCCGGGTCCCCTTTTAACCGGGCAGCGGGCGTTTCCCAAACTGTGCCACCCGCCCCGCCCCTGGAGTTAATCCAATTTTAAAATTTGTTCAGAATATTTTTTCCCATATTTCAATGATAATTTTTTTTTCCCCAAAATTTCCCCTCACCCAACTTGTTTCATGCAAACAGATAAACAACGGGAAAATGTTTACCCACCCACCCTTTACCCAAACCCGGGTTTTTATCCCCACGGGGGTTTCTGGACCCAACCCCTGCAAAAAAGGGGCGCCGGGGGGGGGCAAATCCGGGCGGGGGCCCCAGCCCACCACAGGACACACACACACACCCCCGGGACAATTTTGGATCGAATCCCCTAACCTGCATGTCTTTGGACTGTGGGGGGAAACGGGAGCTCCCGGAGGAAACCCAAACCACGGGGGGAACTTTAAAAAATTCCCGCAGGAGGACCCAAACCCAAACCCCTGGTCTTTTTAAAAGTGAGGCACTACCACTGTACCCACCGTACCGCCCAATGTTTCGCTTTTTATGTATAAAAAACCCCAAAAAGTATTAAGTTTTGGCCGATGCCCTTTTATGATTTTAATCTTTTGTTATGTCAGTTTGGGGTTAATGCTGTTTTAAATTTATCCCAAAAACCAAATTTAAATTTTAAAACTCTAGGGATGTCATATTTAGCAATTGCTTACTGCCCTTCTAGCCTAGTCATTGACCCACAATCAAAGGCCCTTCCATTTTTTCCCCTTTTCTGTTGTTGTAAATAAAACATGTTTTGGGGAGGGGGCCAAAAAACCTGCATTCCATTTTATCACTGCATTATCGAGGAAATTTCCTAAAAAGCCGGGGAAACCCTTTTCCTGTGAATTTACAGCTAGGTGATACTTACAGTATTTCCCGTGGCAACCCGCCAAGTGGTGTTGTTTTTATTTTTGTAAGCATTCCATTTGGTTTTTTGGGGCTTATTAAACATGTTCTTTCATTGTGATGGGTGATCATAAAAAACAAAAGGGGTTGAAATTTTGTTTTTCTTAGGAAAAAAGGGTGCTGAAACTTTTAGTAATGCCTGAAACTGTTTTCCCTAGTGTCATCTTTTTAAATAAAACACAGGTATATAAGTGGTTTTCACATTTCAAAAGGGGGAAAAGCTTAATCTTGCTCAAATTTGTTTTTTTTGTTCCCCCATATGAAAAAAAAACTCAAAAGGGGAAAAAAATTTTTTGTAAAGGGAGTCAAAGAAAAAAGGCTGCTGGTTTTACCCAAAAGCTTTCCCCTTACAATTCCCGGGAAAAGTTTCCACCAGTGAGAAAATGTTTAAAAAGGGGTTTTATTCCCTTAAAAGTACGAAGGAGACTAAAATTTGAGGAAGGGGAAATTTTTAAAACAATTTTTTAAAATTTTGGTTTTTTAGGGGGCCCCGGATATGCATTGTTTTCCAAAAACACAAAGCCCAACCTTTTTTAAAAAAAGACAAAATAGACCTGTTTATTTTGTTGGAGAATCAAACTTTTGGAGTAGTACTGGGTATGCTACTTTTGTACAAACCAATACAATACAGTTTTTTTTGTAAGAAACAAAAGGAAAATGGGTTTTAAAACGGGGCCCTGTTTTGCGGCCTTGACTTTTGAAAAGCAGGAAAACCCCCAAAAAAAACCCTTTAGGAAAAAGGGAAGAAAACCCGGGGAAAGGAGTTAAAAGGGTTTCCAGGTGGTTGGGCGGCATTTGGGGTCAAAAGATAATAAAAAAATACAGAACAAAAAATTTATTAAACAAATAATAAAAAATTTAAAAGGGCGTTTAACGTAGATGATAGACATAATTAGGGGTTTTTTTTAAGGCCCCGGGCCCCCATCCATCTAGCTGCCCCCCCAGGCCCATCCCGGCTGAACTTGCCCCGGGAAAGGCCCCTTTTCCCCATGATTCCGATCCTCCCGGGGGCGCTTTACCATGGCGGGCAAACAACGGCAGGTGGGCGGAAAAACCCACTTTTGGGGTCCCGGGAAAAAACAGAATAGGTGAGGTTAGTATTCAAATATAATTATCATTTCTTTATATTATTAACAACAACAGGAAAAAACTGAGTAGGGGAGTCTTCGCCGGGTTTAAAGGCTGAGCCAGGGGCATCTCTTAGGGGCAGAAGCCCATTCCACTTTTGGGGCCCCTTTAACCCAAAAGCTCGACCCCCCACTTTTATTTATTAACCCTTTGAATCCAACGCCCCGGCATCGAGTTTTAATGGCTCCAGGTTTGTAAGTCAGGAAAGTTCAGACAATGCGGACCTTGGCCTTAAAATCTTTATATGTTAAAAGGAGGTTTTTAAAAATTCCCTGAACTTAACTAATGAAAAGATTTAAAATGGGGTTATTTTTCCCTATTTTTTCTTTAAAAATTTTTTAGGGCATTTTGGTTAACTGGGGGGTTTAAAGAGGTTTAACAGCCATGAACACCAAGTATCAACCTACAAGATAAATGATAAATTTAAATTTTCCCCACAACCCTTTTATTTAGAAAGCTTTTAATTTTTTCTTATTTTTAAGATAAAAAAACATTTTTGACACATTCGCTTTTGACATGCTAAGTCAAAGAAAACACCCTGATTGGGGCTGATTCAGAAAAATTTTGGGATTCCAACTGAGTTAAAAATTAATTTTATCGCTTCCCTCAACAATTAACATTTTGTTTTATCTGTATTTAAAGACAAGTAGCTCATTCATCCATTCCTTTTAAATTCACTAACACAATAATTGAAACATCGGAGTTAGTTTTAAAGAAAGGGATAACTGGGTTTTACTGCATATATGAAAATTAACATTATTTTTTTTAAAAGGATATGGAAAGAAAAAGGGAAATTTAAAGGCCTTATGGCCCCCGGGGAAACCCTATTCAACCTTTATAATGTGGGTTTTTTCCATTTCTTTCATACTGGGAAACATTTGATAAATAGAACTGAAACAGCAGGGGGCCCGTAGAAATCATTATCTAGCCTTTCGTAAATAGAATGGGCATGTGTCAAATGCCTTTAAATCCTAACATAATTACAGGGAAATTTCCCATCAGAGGATATCAGAATGCTTTTAAACCCGGTTTTTCCGTTTCTGTACTATGACCAGCAAAAACCAGACTGGGAAATTTGGAAAAAATTTAAAACATATTGACTGAAGCATGGGGACACTTTCTTATTTTTTAGAGAAATGGTAAATTTTAAAAAGGCCTATAGTTATTTAGTATTTTGGGGGTTAGGTCTGACTTTTTTTTAAAAAAGGGTTTTAAAAACGCACTTTTTTGATCAGGCCCGGGGCCAGAAGTATTTATAACGGGTTAGAAAACGCAAGAAAATCCCTTGCCTTTTATAGTTTTTTTATGTGACTGGGCTTTATAACCTGTTAAATTTTAAAATTATAAAAAGAAAGCTAAATCAAAATTTGAAAAGTAATGTAAAAAGACATGCCAAAAAAGGGGCACAATTTTTTTTTACAAAATCCCACACAAGGGTTTTAAAAGAAAAAAGAAGTGAAAATAAACCTTTTTGGTAATAAAAAAAAAAAGTTTGCCTTGCTCTGGGCGGGACCCTTCCCGGTTTTTTTTCCCGTCTTGTGCCTTTTTGGCGGGGATTGGCCCCAGAACCTTGCCCTGTGGTTGGATATAGCGGTTGATGGATGGATGGATAGTTTACCTTACTGGTCCATTTGGATAACCACTGCTGTCTCTAATTTGTAAAATGTTTGCTCACATATCATAGGAAAACATGTCACTCATAATCCCCATTGCCTTCATTTTTGTCTTAATAAAATTAAGTAAAGTTAAACAAGCTGTATATACTGTTGAAAAATGTTTTGTTATATCCTTGGTATCAATTTTATGTTGAACATTCTCGAGGCACTGCTAAAATAATGCAAGTAAGAAAAACAAAGCAGTTTTAAACAATTAACAGAAAGAACCATTACAAAGAACAATCATCAAATGGTACTTAAATAAAAGGTTGTGTAGAAGTAGTGGATTTTGAGCCTCCCCGTTTTAATAAAGAAGAAATACCAACATTATTTGAACTGAATGAACAAATCATTTGGTTCCCCCTTTCAAACTCAAAATAAAACAGACTGCCTGGGGGCTGTTTCTGAACTTTTCTTCTCAAAAATTATTAGTGGGAAAAACTCCTAAAAGCTGTGTTTGTGTCTACACCCTTTCTTTATAGGGTTGCAAGTGAGAGGGAAATAACATGGCTCCTCCGATGGACCTCAAGTTCCTGTTGAAATTGTGGTTTTCCACTTCATATAAATGACACAACTGGGTACCTTATAAAAAGATGCAATGAGTTACATCTTTCCTTAAACACTTATTCATTCAGGGTTATTTTCAGTATGTTCTATTTACAGGAAAGGCTTAAAATCTAGAATGTATTCATAATGGGGTTAATGCTGCACACCTGAAAGTTAACACACTTCATTTAGTTCTTCATTTCTTCATTTTGCAATGTGTCATGCATGTGCATCTGAAGACCACCGCCCTCTGATCACATATGCAGTACAACCATAAAAAAAAGAAGAAGGGCTGTCACTATCTGTTCTGTCTCTTTCCTCTGGATTCAAAAGGCCCCCAAAGGCCAACTAACTATTTCCCAGAGCATATAAAAGCAGGGGTCCCGGAAGGAGGCGTCTTCCTTGTACTTGAGCCTTTAACATGATGAAGCTCCAGTCAGGTCATTTTGGAATGCTGCTTAACACCTAATTGTGTTCTGTCAAAGCCCTCGTGCACCTGCTTTTTCTTTGAATGGTATTTACTTTTCTGTTTTCCTCACAATTAAATGGGATGGCCGATTGGCCCTAACTCCGGACTCTGCAAGACACTCTATTTCTTTCACTTTATTTTCTTCATTTTTTGTCTATTCTGAAAAAATATTTATTAAACATTCATATATATTTAAAATTATTTTTAAACAAAAAGCATCTAAGTGAAATTAGGAAAAAAGTGAAAAAAAAT
>NW_024385211.1:0-11837 GCF_016835505.1 Polypterus senegalus
TCCACCTCAATCACACCCACTCCTCGACAAATATTCAGTGGAGGCAATTCACCCGTAGAGCACCGATCCTTTGCTCCTTTGTGGGATAATGACCGCGCTTCCTCTTTCACACTGGCTGGCTCGTCCTGCCTCTCCTCACAATGCTGTTCTCATGGCCCTGTTTCTGTTTTGTCTGTTCTATCTGTATTCTTTTTTTTCTTTTTTAAATTCCCAAGCAGGAAACTGTCTTTTAAAATCACATCTCCAGTGCATCTCTTTAAAACGAAGATCTCCTCAGCTTACCCCCAAACAGGACCTTGCAGTTGCAGAGATGCCTAACTGACAGTTCAGCCAAGCTTCCCTGCCAGGTCTGGTTCCCTGCAGCCCATGGCTCCCACTAGGACACCACTCTGAACCATATTGCTCCTAGGCTTGGACTGCCTCTGGCACTGGCAGGGAACCACACCGAACCTTTAACCCCCACTGCCAGGCTTGCATCCCTGTGCTCCATGGCTCACTTACAGAACAACATGCCGAACCTTCCATTACCCCTGAAACACTCGCTGACTCTCTCCTGGACTTACACTGCGAGTCTCTCCATTGAGAATTTCATGAGCCACTCATATGGAACTGCTTGTCTTCTCTCTCTCTCTCATTTGTTCGCTTGCATCAGCTCTCTCCACCTCATGCTTTCCTTCCATCTTCCTCTCCTTTTGTTTTCTTTCCAGTTTTTCCATTTTCCCCTTCTCTCTTGTACTGGCTTCCCTTTATATGCCTCCGTGGGTGCAGTATCTCATTCACAGACCACAGAAAGCCAATGGAGCAATTAATATAGACCACATACTGGCATACAAGCATGCTCTGTCTCAATCAACCCATCAACCCATGGAGACTGAGCCAGCTATTTAATTATTTATGTAAAAATGGACCTCTACTGCTTAGCATCAGATCCACTGTTCCACATAGTTATCTACTCATAATTAACTAACCAAGAAATAAAAAAGGTAGACAGCTTTTTCTACAAAATCAATACTATTAAAAGGATGCAAGAAACATCTCGAAAGATATCAATGAGAGAGTGTTGAAGAACAACTACCTTTAGCAGGAAGTTATATGTAAAAGAAATCAATATTAATCGTATATAAAATTTGATCTTAGTTTAAAATACTGTAATGTTTAAGTGACAAAGAAAGATAACTTTTACTCTCAAACCAGGTGGTGACGCACTAACTACCTTTAAAGCACTTAAAATACAAATAGATTTCGAAGTATAAAGCATTTGATATAATGTGATATATTCAATTTTTTCCCATACACTTCTTGATTACTTTAAGTGTCAAATAGAATAGCATGTTAATGACTGAATAACTACACAGCTGATGGAAGGTTTAGTTTTATTTCCTATAATTTGATGTTCTCCTGAAACCCTGTGGACACTTTGTTAAAAAATTCGGAAGTTGGTCTCGTCTGTTGTGAGAGATGGGCGTCTGAAGCAGAGCTCCGTTAGCAGCGGTGTTATTTTTTATATTATTTACTTATTATCCTGAGATATCCTGTATTTATCCAGCCCGAGGGTTCTACTACAGTATATGCATGCATATATAAAAATGGTTGGCAAGAAAGGGGCTCAAAAACTGGAAAAGAAAACTAAAGCTACATCCAAGCCCAGACCAACAAGTCCAAGCTCAAGGTATGGCCTTTCAGAGACTGACCTGGAACAGACAGGCAAAAGTCCAGATTCCTCAGGACCACAGTCCGCTGCATTGTCTCCAGTTGAGAGCAAAATGGGGATCAATTGTGCAAGTGATGCAGGCCATAATAGCTCGCCGATTGGAGAAGATCATTTGAAACTGAAAAAGGCCATGCAGTCTGTGCTTTCACCTACTCCACGCGAGCTGGGAACATGAGCTGTAATAGAGCCTGCCGCTTCACCTACGGTGCATGAAAGCAGAAATACTCTGTCTGAACTGAAGGTGATGATCACTGAACTCAAGCAATAGATAAAGAATGATATAAAGAAAAGTGAGAAGCTGTGGCGGGAGCTGCAAGAGCTGGCGGCAGGATAATAAAGACTTTGAGAAACGCGTATATATTCGCTTTGAGGCGCCCTTTAAATGTATACTGGATAAAATTGAGGAGCACATTCATGAAAACTGAGCACACTTGCCAATCAGCTGGAGGATGTTAAACAAACATTCACGGCTAGAATTGAAACAGCCGAAAATCTAGCATCCACCACTGATGGGAAAGCAACAGCTGCCAATTCCGAATGCAAAAAACTCGGATACAGACTTGCAGCTCTGGAAGATGGAAGTAGAAGGAATAATATTACAATCAAAGGTCTACCTGAGAATTGTGAAAGTCCGAACCCAGTGAAATTCGCAGCTGAACTATTCTGTAAAATAATTGGAGAGGACTTTAAATCAGATACCGAGATAGTAGCAGCTTATGACATATGCAGGTCAAATACCTTTAGACCTAGGTCTTTTATTGTCCGCTTCGAGAGATTATTATGTAAGCTAAATGTGATGGCACTCTTCAGACACAAGCAAGAGATTATATTTGAAGATAACCACATTCGTATTTTCCCTTAATTCTCTCCCGCAACAGCTGCTAACCGTGCAGCCTTCCACAACATTAAACAGCAGTTACGGCAAGCCGATATCAAATACAGCCTCTTGTATCCTGCCAAACTGAAAGTGGATGTTCAAGGCCAATACTACGTCTTCTCCAGCAAGGCAGAAGCAGAAAAGGAATTAAGAAAGCTGATCCTGACACTATTCTGAAACACAATAGTGAGTCACATCCTGTCAAGCCATGGCAAGGAGATATTACCTGCTGTCTGATCCACTTGTAATGATACGGGTGTAGCTGTGATTTCCCAAAATTACCAGTGTTCAGCAGCTTCAACTCATAAAAATGGGATTCAACAAAAGCCTGATGCGCAGTATATGATTCCACAGACAAAATATCTTCGTTTTAAAAAGTTTAGTTAAGTTTCAAAGTAAAACAGTTCACACAAAAAAGAAAGTTAAAATAGCAAAAAAAGAAAAAAATTAATGTTAAGAAAAGTCCAGTTCAAAGCTTAAATCTTATTACATCTCAAATCGTTACTATTTACTTAACATTTCTGAACCATTTCAAAATGGTCAGAAATCTGTACGCTTATCCCATCTCTGAATAGAAAATGGGTCTTTCAAGTCCCTCTTTACTGGGACCTCTTCTTACTACAACTAAGCTTATTATCACACTGTTTCTCAGTTATAGTAAGAAGGTTCTATCTCTTATTAACTTATAGGGGGAAAAGACTATACCATAAGTTATGACTGTGAAAGAAATTTATATTCTATTCAAATTAAGCAAACATTAATATGAATTTAACTCAAAACTTTAACTTTCTAAGATTGGCTTTTACAACAGGTGTTATATTTATACATCCTTTTCATTACTTGGACGCTTTCTGTTTATATTTTAATTACAGTTATAGACATGTGTGTGGAAGAAATTAACCTTTTTTTTTTTTACTACCATAAAGGAGACTGTTTAACATCATACCCTTGGTTTATTGTTATTGTTATTATTGCATTAAGACTTACCATGCTTATCCTGGACCACTTTCTAACACCATTCCATGGGTTTATTATCTTAATACTTTAAGATTTCTGAAGATTATGTTGTATGTTTATAGTTTGTTAATGATTATATTTTAGGCATATAGTATGTAGACTATATTGGCAATAGATATCTCTACTTTTTAATCCAAAAATGTCGCTGCGTGGAGGCTTGTTTTGTTTTGGACTTGCTCTATCTCTAGGTATGTCAAAAGACTGGGACTTTGTGAAGTGGGGTCCAGCCTCACATGGGAAGGCAAAATGGGGTGTGCTGGGATAAGGGGGAGAGAAAGAGAGCAGGCTATATCTAATCTATCCTTTAATCCTTATAATTATAACTACCAATGTAACAATCGGCTGCATGGCAATAACTCTTGGGGAAATATAAGATTAAGGTTAAAGCTGTCTCACTTCCAGTTAAGATTATAAAATGACATCAAAAATTCAGAATCAATGTTTCCATGATGGGACAGTTAACTTTGTGAGCTGGAATGTTAAAGGCCTGAATCACGAATTAAAGAGAAAGAAAGTATTCTCTCACCTAACAGGTTTAAACACTGAAATAGTATTTTTACAGGAGAACCGCTAACTAAGCAAGGATCAGTTCTGGCTGCAAAAGGACTGGACTGGCTAAATGTCCAATTCTAGATTTACAAAGAAAACTAGAGGTGTGGGAATTCTCATACATACTGTAGAACACTCTCATTTGTAGCATCAGATGTAGTATCTGGTCCTGAAGGGAGATATATGATGGTCATGGGCAACTTATTTAACTGTAAAATGATTTTGATAAATGTTTATGCACCTAATGTTGATGATAAGGAATTCATACAAAATGTATTTGCATCCATTCCCAATGGGAACACTCATAAAATTATTATTGGTGGGGACTTTAATTGTGTTTTAAATCCACTCTTAGATACGACTCCTGTCACAGGGGGGATGACATCTAACACTGCAAAGACAATTACACAGTTTGTAGCTGACCACAACTTATCAGACCCCCGGAGGTTTGTAAACCCAAACTCAAGAACATATTCTTTCTACTCACCAATACATCATCGCTACTCAGGAATTGATTATTTCTTTATTGATAATAATTACCTGCTTACAATTAAATCTTGCAAGTACGATTCTATTGTTATTTCCGACCATGCACCTCAGATCTTGGAGCTAAAGTCAATATGCCCCACACACTTACCTCACAGATAGCGTCTTAACCCACTTCTTTTAGCAGATGAGAACTGTACAGAATTTAAATCCAAACAAATCAGTTTCTTCCTAGAGACAAATACATCCCTAGAGACAAATACATCCTCAGAGGCTTCTGCAGGAATACTCTGGGAAACTCTAAAGACCTTCTTAAGAGAACAGATTATTTTATATCTTTCCCACAGGAATAAATTAGCAACCAAGAAAGTATCAGAGCTAAAAAGCGAAATTACTAGAATAGATGAAGAACATGCCAGGCTTCCAAGCGAGGCTCTACATAGGAAAAGGCAGGCTCTGCATTCAGAACTCAACCTCTCAACAACTTAAAAAAAATGAACATCTAATTTATAAATCCAGGCATCATTACTATGAATATGGAGAGAAAGCTAATAAGCTTTTAGCTCAACAAATCCACAAGCAAGAAGTTTGTAATGTAATCCCAGTAATCACCAACACAAACAGAGATAAAATCATTGACCATAAAAATATAATGCACACATTTAGAGACTACTATAAATCCTTATATTCTACTGAGTTTAAAGAAGACAGCACACAATCTAATACATTTCTGGATACATTACAGATACCACAAATAGATACTTTTAGTGCGGAGGAACTGGATAAACCTCTGGCGCTATCAGAATTACTAGATACTATAAAGTCACTTCAAGGCGGGAAAGCTGCAGGCCCTGATGGCTACCCTGCAGAATTTTATAAGAAATTCCCCGCTCAGCTGGCTCCCCTGCTATTAGCAACATTTACAGAAGCTACAGACAATCAAATTCTACCTCAAGCTTTTCGCCAAGCATTAATCACCGTCTTTCCTAAGCAAAATAAGGACTTATTACAATGTGCATCATACAGACCAGTTTCACTTCTGAATAATGATGTTAAGATACTCTCAAAAATTATAGCTAGAAGGATGGAGAAAGTGCTGCATTTGGTAATATAACAAGATCAAATTGGATTTATCAAGGGTCATCACTTATCTTCCAATCTTCGACGCCTGTTTAATGTAATATACTCACCAACAAAGTCAAACACCCCAGAAATATTATTATCATTGGGTGCAGAAAAAGCATTTGACATGATTGAATTGAAATACCTTTTCACTACATTAGAGAAATTTGGGTTTAGCCTGAACATTTGTGCATGGATCAAACTACTGTATACCAATCCAGAAGCTTCAGTTTATATTAACAACATATGTTCAGACTACTTTAAACTAGAATGTGGTACCAGACAAGGATGCCCCTTGTCACCACTGCTATTTGCAATTGCCATTGAACCACTGGCGATTCACTGTCGTAATGCTGATCAGGTAAAGGGGATTATCAGAGAAGGACTGGAACAAAAAATTTCTCTATATGCAGATGATATGGTACTGTACTGTATATACCAGACCCACAAAATTCTGTGCCTGCAGTCTTAACAGCACTTACAGAATTTCAAAAGATCTCTGGTCTCAGAATTAATCTGAATAAAAGTGTAATCTTTCCATTAAATTCTTAAGCATATAATATTAGATTAGACTCACTACCTTTTATCATTTCAGATCAGTTTAAATACCTAGGGGTAAACATCACAAGTAAACACAAAGCTCTTTATTAACAAATTTCACCCTCTGCATGGAAAAAATTAAGCAAGACTTGCATAGATGGTCAACCCTTCATCTCACTCTAGCTGGAAGAATTAATATTGTTAAGATGAATATTCTTCGTAAGCTTCTCTTTTTTATTTCAAAACATTCCAATATACATCAATAAATAATTTTTAAGCAATTAGATTTAACAATAACCTCATTTATTTGGAACTCAAAACATCCACGTATCCAAAGAGCAACCCAACAAAGACCTAAAGCAGAAGGTGGCATGGCTCTACCCAACTTTCAGTTTTATTACTGGACAGCAAACATACAAGCTATAAAATCCTGGACACAAATAGATGAACATACAAAGGTCTGGTCCGCAATAGAAGTAAAATCCTGCAGTACTTCTTTATATTCCCCGCTTTGTGCCCCAATAAATGCAAGTTATCAGCAATATACAGTACTAATAACCCAATTGTGCTTCACTCACTCAGAATATGGAACCAATGTAGAAAGCATTTTAACATGTAGAAGCTGTTATCTGTGGCACCTCTGCAAGAGAACCATCTCTTTCAACCCTCGCAAATATATGCAGTTTTTAATATCTGGAAAAAATTTGGGATTAAATGGCTTAGAGATCTTTATATAGACAAATCTTTGCATCCTATGAACAATTACAAATTGGGAATTTCGTTAAACAGAACCTGCCTGATTTTCCTCATCTTGCATCCTCCTCAATGCTGGAAAAAATATTGCTCAGTTTCAAGGACTTAGACACCATCTCTGCAATATATAAAATTATTTTACAGTCCCTCCCTTTCAAAGATCCAAGAGGACAATGGGAAAAAGATCTCTTAATCAATATATATCAGAAAAGAAGTGGAAAGTAGCAATGCAGAGACTTTACTCGAGCTCTCCATATGCGCAAAGCATACAATTATTCAGCTCAAAATTATATATCGAGCACATATGTCTCGCCTAAAACTGTCCAAAATGTTTCCAGAGCAAGATCCAACCTGCGAACGCTGCAGTCAAATCCTAGCCTCATTTGGTCACATGTTTTGGGCCTGCACCAAATTAACATCATTTTGGACAAAAATTTTTAAGTGCCTTTCAGACAGCCTTGGTGTCACAATCCCTACTAACCCATTAACTGCTGTGTTTGATGTTCTTCCAGATGGGTTTAAAGTGGAGATTTTAGCAGAATTCTAACTCTCCTCTTTTTAGTCAATGGGAAACCGATGTTTTATATTATTTGAAATTGGAAAAAATCTAATATTCAGTTAGAGGATCTGTACAGAATTTTTTCAAAACCTGGCAGGATCTAATCAATAATATTTTAGAATAAGCTCTTAAATCACAGAGGAAGCAATTATTTCCACATTTCATTTTCTTCTCCATTCATCTCTATTGGCCTATTAAACTCATCAATTTATGTATGTTTACAAGCCTTAAGTTTTACCCCATTGGCCATGCTCTCTCTCTCTCTCTGGGGTGGGGTCAACTTGTTTTCAATCCTATTTTTTGTAAAAATTGATCGATTTGTATGGAATGATTACAATAAAATTAATAAAATTATAAAAAGAAAAAAAAAATCAGAAGCATAATACAATACAGTGCCATTCAGTTTATTTTTATATAGCCAAAAACACACAAGAAGTGACACAATCAGCTTTAACAAGCTCAGCCTTGAATTTCTAAGAAGACAAGGAAAAGTTGCCCAAAAAAAAAAACCTTGTTGGGAAAAAATAGGAAGAAACCTTGGGAAAGGCAGTTCAAAGAGAGACCCCAGTGGGTAGGTTCAGTGTGCAGTGGGTGTCAAAACACAGGGGCAAACACAATACAATACACAGAACAGAAAACAAGTAATCCTCAATACAATGTAGCAGTGTAATAGAAATATTGCAAGTACAGAGCAGAAATCAACAGTAGATGATATCACATAATAGGATTTGGATCAGAGATCTGGAGACCTGGGGCCTCATGTATAAATGGTGCGTACGCACAGAAATGTTGCGTAAGAACTTTTCCACGTTCAAATCGCGATGTATAAAACCTACACTTGGCGTAAATCCACGCACTTTTCCACGGTACCTCATGCCTTGTATGCGCAAGTTCTCCGCTCGGTTTTGCAAACTGGCGGCACCCAGCGTCAAAGCAGTGCTACTGTTCTTGTGTGATTACTCATTATTTTCATGGCGCGGCTTTATAAATACACAGAAACTAACCACATATTGTTTATTAGTGTAACGCATCTGATTGTAATTAACTTGTAACAATATAATGGTCCAGGGAACAGCCATAGTATTCCAAATACCATAACTGCTTTAGCGTTGTTACTCTCACTTCTTCTTCTTCTTCTTCTTCTTCTTCTTCTTCTTGCAGCTCCTCCCGTTAGGAGTTGCCACAGCGGATCCTCTTTTTCCATATTACTCTCACTGCACGACTCGGAGTATTTATATCACTGTATCTGAGTGTGAATCACAGCAGCAGCTGATCGGAAAGAGAATTATCGGTATACAGCATCAGACACACGCTACCTCAGCCACAGCAAAACTTTTTAAAGCCTTTCCTGTACAGACCTCGCGGTTCAGAAACAGTTTAATCCCAAGAACTTTAAATGCACTCAATCAATTGCTCCTTGTAGAACTGTTTGTACTTATAAGTACAATCACCCCACTGTAAACTTGCACTACAGTTATAATATCTCACAACCTGGACCACTTTATAAAGCGTATTTACATATGATGACGATATCATTTTTAAGGTGAAATGCAGCAAAATATGTTTGTTAAATTATACACATAAAACTTTAACTTCATTTAAATAATCTTCTTCACTGGGAGTGTCGTGAAGGATAGAATAATTAAACATGTACTACGAAGATATTTCAATGTTCTTTAAACGTTTTGAAGAATCGGCGCTAAGCTTACAGATGGCTTAACTTCTATTACAGAGCTGATTTTATGGCGATCGGTTACTTGGGGAAAGAAAAGCAAGGACTCTTGGGGCGGCCACGCCAATATATATTGAATATAAAACAGAAAGAGAAAATAACAACACAGCTAAAAACGCAGCGACAAATTTGACAAAAGATAAATGCTTGTCATGAGCACGAGGCTCATGAAGCACATGTTTAATAATGTGCTTTAGCTCCTATCATCATGAAAATGACATCACGTATACATCTCAGTATTTTAGTTATTCAGAGAGCTGTAATATCACAAATGTAATGGACTCTGTGTCCAGTTGGAGGAAGAGAGCCAGTTTAAGAAGCAAGTAGTGATTCACACACATAGATCACATACGAGTAGAAGATCAAATACAAAACAAAGCATTTAACGTGCTACTTTAATTACGATGTGATTTGAGAAACTGGTTAATTAAACGATTTTAAGATGAAGTTTATAATGTTCTACTAAATGACAAAATAAACTACGTGATTAAAGTGGAAATGTCGAGATTGAAGTTGACATTTCATGCTTTTTCCTCACTGTGTGCCTTTTTTCTCTGTACCCTAATAAGCTTTCACATGACACTCAGACAGTGGGCTTACAACTCTTCTTTTCACGGCAACTTTGATATGTGACTTCTTTTTTATTTCCGGCACTGTGCGATTTTGTGAATGTGAGCTTTCAAGTTTCTCCAACACGCTATGTCACTCGATCAACTTCATTTTGTTGATTATACCACGGTTTATTTGAACAAATAGTATGTTTTTCCTTTGCCTCCACTTGGTATTCGCTGAAATTCTTATATTTTCCCCGTGCTTTTCTCATTGTCTTTTCACAGAAGGCTGCGCTTAAGGGCGATTTATATTATTTTGCATATTCAAAGAGGCGTAATTCTGGGAGGATTTGGGGCGTTACAAAATGCGCGTGCACAAGCGTTAGTTTTCACACTGATCTGGATTTATGTAGCGGAAGAACGTGGAAGTTGGAGTACGCACAGATTCCTGCATCTGGATTTTTCTGCGTAAGCACATTTCGGCTTTGTGCTTACGCCATGTTATAGTGCGAGTTCTACGCACGACGTTATACATGAGGCCCCTGGGCTTTAAGCTGCCTACCCCTATTGGCCATTCCACAGCTGAGTCAGTGTTGGGCCACCCAATCCAATGAAAGAACCCCTCTATTCAATGATTCCTGCAATCCTCCATCAGAGATGACTTTATCTTAGGCAGGAAAACCAATTTGGCAGGTGGGCCACATTTGAGTACTGAAAAGAGAAACAGAATAGGTAAAGGTTAGTAACAAATTATAACTATCATATTACTTATGTTTTGTGTTAATGACTAACAACAGAGATGCAGTATGTACAGTTAATCATCAGCTTTACTCAGTACATGCTAAACTGAAGTAGTGAGTCTTCTTTGAAAGCTCTGACTGAAGGGGCATCTCTTACAGCAGCAGGCAGACCATTCCACAGTTTAGGGGCCCTGTAACTAAAGGTTCAACATCCCACTGTTATTTTATTAATCCTTGTAATCATAAGCAGACTGGCATCTTGAGATCGTAATGTATGTTCTAGTTTGCAAGTCATGATAAGTTCAAACCATTTAAGGCTTTATATGTTAAAAGAAGGATTTTGAAATCTGCCCTAAACTTAACGGGGAGCCAGTGTCAGGATTTAAGAACTGGAGTTATGTGTTCATATTTTCTTTTTCTTGTAATAATTCTTGCAGCAGCATTTTGGATTAACTGGAAGCTGTATAAAGAACAATTTGAACATCTAGTGAACACCTCATTGAAGTAGAAAATCCTACTAGAAATACTGTAAATGCATGAATTAATTTCTCAGAATCCTGCTTATTTCCCAACATTTTTAACATGGAAGAAACATGTTTTAGACAACTTTTAGGCAATGTGTGCTTTAAATGACATGCTAGAATCAAAGATAACTCCTAGATTGTGGGCTGATTCAGTAAAATTAAAGATGATTCCAGCTGAGTTAAATGATGACAAATAGGGTCAAGTGCGCACCAGATAGTTTCAAGTGAGCACCAGATAGTTTCAAGTGAGCCCCAGATAATTTTAAGTGAGCCCCAAATAGTTTCAAGTGAGCTCCAGATAGTATCAAGTGCGCACCATATAGTTTCAAGTGAGCACCAGATAGTATCAAGTGAGCACCAGATTCTTTCAAGTAAGCACCAGCTAGTGTCAAGAGCACGAATGATACTTGCGCGTGTGCACCAGAAACTATTCAATGTGCACCCTTTGATACTGTCACGGGCTTCACATATGGGCTTTGTATTTGGATTATATGATATTAAAAAAAAATCTGTCACTCCACAGTTTCACTTGTAAAGTTCATCATGGAGAAAGACATTTTTGAATTTTTAGAGTCGAGAAATGTTGCAAAAGAAGACAGACAGAGACTCAAAGATGACATGGTAGGACAATTTTTCTTGACAAATACCGATACTTTTAAAATAATGTATTTTTAAG